>NW_027656101.1:0-171050 GCF_964235325.1 Thermobia domestica | reverse complement strand
GGAAGAGAAGAAGAAGTAAAACCTCACCAATCCACGTGCACTCCTTCTGGGTTGGGCTACGAATTTTTCAGCAGTTCCTAGTCAATATGGTAGACGTCACGTCAGTACTTTGAAACAAAATAAGTAAAGGAGCACTAGTATAAACCAATTACTAACTAAAGATCAGCACTCTGACAATACATTTTATTGGGAATCAATTTCATTCCATAATTTTATTATTATCATTTGCAGGAAGGGAAAACACAACTCTTTTTATCTCCTTCAAAAAATTAAGCCCTAGTAGTTGCAAACTAAGCTGTTATAAGCACATCCTCTGAATATTGGAAGCCGAGAATAATGTTTCAGAAAAAAGAAGTATAAAACAAACAAAACATGAAACATGAAAAGTATAAATAAAACAAATATGAAACTGAAAACTTCAAACCTGGACAAATACAAACAAGTTACGTAACTGATTTTACCTTTCTTTTGTTTCCAATCGAAGTTGATCCAACGAGAAGAAAACAAGTCGACCAAATCTACTATTGTTCGCTAGGCACAATTATTAAAAATCATAAGAAAGAAGTATAACTAAAATTTACCTCAAAAGGGGCTAAATTAGAAAACAAATATGCGTGCACACCCAGACGCTCAAAGAAGAAAGCTTGAGGATTAATCTGCCACATAGTAAATTCATGGAAAGTAGACTACAATTTGTCAATGAGATTGGTTATGATACTGATATATAATACTACATGAAGAATGTTTAAAGATTGTACGAGTCTGGAGGGGCAGTCTAGGCTGCAGTCAGGGGGCAGAAGTAGCTACTAGGAGGGTGCTCGCCCCCCTTGCCCCCCTCTGGCGTCATCACTGTATTGTTATGTTTACTTTTTGAACTTAAGCACTTTCTGTACTTCGGTGGCATCTTTTACTTTCCCTTTCTGTATATATGTACCTGTAAGGCGCACACAAATGATAGAAAAAATTTATTCGCGCAAAGCACATCTCTTTAAAATGAATTAAGTAGAAAGTCCATTAAATATGAGAGAAACTAGTTGCAAAATATATATATATATATATATATATATATATATATATATATATATATATATATATATATATATATATATATATATATATATCCATAAATAGATCAAGATATTTAGAATATTTGATGTATAATAAATATACATTATACACGATTAATGTAAAATAATCATTGAAATTAACAATAAAGCATAATTAAACAAGAAATTCTAACAATTAAGTTGTATGAAGACGAGAAGAAAACGAAAGCTGATTCCTTAACGAATTTCGTTGATCATCTTTGTGTCTACAAAAACGCATTCCTAGAAACCTACAAGCTAGGTATCATCTCTGTGATTATATCAGTTTCTAGTGCTACATGTGAAAGGTCATTCTCTTCTTTGAAAAGATTAAAGACTTGTATATGCAAGTCAATGACTCATGATAGGTTGAAAAACTTAGTGTTACTTTATATTGAGAAGAAAATTGCTAAATCGTTAGATCTTTAACAAGTTGTGGATATGTTTGCTGCTGCCAACACGAATAGAAAGATCCTCTTCAAGTAGAGGCATGAACCTATAAGTTATTTTCTTTACCCGTAAAAGTGTATTTGCTTCCACTTAAGTCAACCAGCTACACATATTTTAAACGCCATGATTAAATAACTATTTACTTATATTAGAAATCAATTGCATTAATGAATCCTAGTTGTTTGAGGTACTAAATTCTTATATTTTCACTGTTTTCCAAAGAGTAAAATCATGAACAATAAAGATGGAAACATTCACCTTGAATACACACACACACACACACACACACACACACACACATATATATATATATATATATATATATATATATATATATATATATATATATATTGGAGATGTCCCCCTCAAAATCCTCTTTGGCCCTTCATTGCCCCCCTGAAAAAAACTCTAGCTACGCTACTGGACACCATGCACCAGAGATGAATTCTTTACCACTGAACCACCGCGGCCCTGCTTGGGCTTGGTCGTCCATATCCAATCTCTCTTTTGGCGTTGTTTAAACAACTTCTACTTTTGTTCTAAATCCAGACTCCATATTGGCGTAGATATTAATATTACAGTCGATTGGTAAAATCAATCTTCCACATTTAAAAATTAAAGTACACACAAGTAGAAAAATAAGCATTTATCATAAAAACACTAGCTGCAAGTGTTCAAAATAGATTTATGGTTTCTATAAAATCAATTGAAAATTGCTATTTTTAATTAGGCAGCTAGTGAAAAACAGCAGCTTTCGACTCCAGCCGAGTTTAAACTCAACCTAAACTCAGTTGACCAAAGTGAACTGACCCGACCCGACAACCCGACCCGATAACCCGACTGACCCGACCCGACAACCCGACCCGATAACCCGACCCGAGTGACCCGACCCGATAACCCGACCCGAGCTGACCCGATTGACCCGACCCGACAACCCGACCCGAGTTGATCCGATTGACCCGACCCGACAACCCGACCCGAATAACCCGACCCGACAACCCGACCCGAGCTGACCCGACTGACCCGACCCGACAACCCGACCCGATTAGCCTGACCCGACAACCCGACCCGAACTGACCCGACTGACCCGACCCGATAACCCGACCCGAGTTGACCTGACCCGACCCGACCCGTAACCCGAACCGAGCTGACCCGACCCGACTCGGGTCGGGTCGGGTTACGGGTCGGGTCGGGTCAACCCGACCCGTTTGAGAGCACTACTCTCTTGAAACGCTGAATCAATTGCAAAGACCGCTTGTCGCTATATATTGCTGTTTTTGTTCTATGGCAATCAACGTTGAAATCGGAAGCGGTTGATCTATACCATTTCCGGTTTGAATAGAAGGTTAACGGAAGACATTGAATCGATTGCATAGAAACTGGTTATTGATATCTCTTGCCGTTTCTGCTCTGATACCTGTTAATAGACGGAAGGACGGACATAGTCTACTTATAGACCCTATCATTTTCAACACTTATGCACAACATAGTTTGGAATAATAATAATAATAATAATAATAATAATAATAATAATAATAATAATAATAATAATAATAATAATAATAGTAATAGTAATAATAATAATAATAAACGACCGGGGTTGGGTAATGGTTCTTTCTTTGCAATTGGTAAGTTTCCTGTTAAAATCCGGTGGTATGTCCTGATCCTGAGATTTTTGTATGGTTTTCTCTTAGTTCCACCAGGCGAATACCAAGATAATGTCTTGAAATATATGACCTGGCTGACTTCCTGCTACTTCCTTCCAAACTGTAGTTGATGATTATAAGAATTTAGGGATTTAGGATTTAGATTTCTGGGCTTTCGGCATCTAAGGCCATTTAGACCGTCAAGTTTGAGGGATAATGTCCCTCGGAAGGCACACTATCCGGGTAACAAGGAAAGAAGGAAGCAGTCTGGGACCTGTAAGTTAATCACCACCTCGGCATTTGCCTGGTGTGAATTAGGAAAACCCAGGAAAACCTCATTCAGAGTGGCTGGCCTGAAAAAGCGTTTTACACTTTTTCGACCGATTGCCCCCATCAGGAACCGAACCCTGGACCGCTTGCACTTGATGTTTTAACATCAATTAGGTAAAATAGAACATATTGTATAATTTTGTTATACTTATCTATGAAATGATATGAAATATTTCAGTTTAACACCTCACAATTATGTTCGTTAGGCCAAAGGAGACGGATGATTAAGACAATGGAAGAATTGGTGGAATGAGGAAGTGGAGGAAACTGGAGTACCCCGAGAAAACCCACGGTATGATGCTGTCTACCACAAAGTTACTTTGTCGGGGATCGAACCAGGGACCCCACACACCAAAGGTAAGTGATCTACCACACTGACCTTTCTTTTTTAAAGTTAACTGATTCACCACACGTGTCTCATTAACTTGCTTAACTACTTATTACTAGATTTCTACCTACGTTAATTTACTCGTTTAACTCGCTTTTCCAGTAATCTAGAACGACAGGGACACGTACACAAAAACATCGAGCGCAGTTAAAATTCCAAAGACTCTCCCACCGGGAATCGAACCCGGAACCCCGTACACCAAAAACGCAATTGCTAGCTACTACGCCAGCGGGGAGGGCACCACTTAGTCCAGTAAAGATAGCCCATTTTTCTGCGAAGAAAGGAACAAATTAGTAACAAGCTGAAAATTGGTATGGAAGTAGGGGGATGTGTCAGGAATAACATACTAAAAGTCCCCTAAAATCCCACTGTAGCTTTTCCCGCAATTTTGAAAAATGTCCGCCATCTTTAGACGACGACAAGGAATTTATGGAAATCGTAACCCTTTATGTTTATTCCTCTAGCCACCGTTCTAATTATCACAAAACCATGAATCATATATGGTTGGAAAGCTTGAAAGACAGAAAATCTAAGTATATAACATACATGCCCATCATGCTAAATTTTTAGAAGAAGAGGAAGAAGAAAACAGCTTTTTTATTTAAAAAAGATATATTTTCAGAAATCATGAGAAGTTTGCAACACTGACAGTTATTGCACACCAACGAAACACCACCAACAGATGTCCTTGATATTTATCTCAATCATAGCCAACAATGACAAAAATCGGTGCAATACAAGCCGAGAAAAATATATAACTTTTTAACTTTCTGACCTCTTTGTACAAAAGTGCATAAGGTGACATACACTTTCACGGTTCTAGTCACCTTCTTTTATCACATAGGACCAGGAGTTATATATCATTGGAAATCTTAAGAAACGTAAATTCGAACAAGGTAACACTTATACCAATCAAACCCAATTTGTGGAAGAAGCGCAAAACTCAAAATTTCGGGACAAAACGTGATTTTCGCAATAAATTCTTTAAAACTTGTAACACTGACAATTATCGTATGTTAACAAAACTCAGTTACCGTTTTCACTATCATCATTATTAATTTACTCTTAAAATGGCCAACGTTTTTCCCAATCGAGTAATCTTTTATGATACATAGTTTTACATCACTTAAATATAGCACAAAAATCTTTTACTGACAGCATTAGAAAGTAGCAGAAATTGGTAGTCTCCTATTCATAGGAAAATCGTAATTCATACACTTAAAATCACTCTCAACTACAATACACATTTGAATGTAATTCTTTAAAAATGTCTTGTTTACAGTGGCGGCTGGTGACAATTTATTAGGTAGTGACAGAATTATATTATTATTATTATTAATAATAATAATAATAATAATAATAAGAAGAAGAAGAAGAAGAAGAAGAACATATACAGAATTTCAATGTAATTATAATCGATTGTACTTACATTATCAGCAATCAGGTAGGTACTGGTTCTCTTGCTCCTTTCACTGAAGTTCTATTCTTCTTCATGCCAGTCAGTTATACATGTATATTGAAGTGAATTCAGAAATCAAATTTGCGGAATAAATCTTGAGATGCTCTTATTTAACTAAGTTTATTATCTTGTTGATAAAAGAAACACATACACACTGATATTGAATAAAACACGAGTACACTGTTTAAAAAGAAACACTTCACTTGCACTGTTTATTCTCTTCGAACTTTCAACTGAACACGTTTGGTTGACTAGTTAAGATGCACGATACTGAAACTCCATGCAATGATTTTTCTTGCTGGAAAAGACGTCGATAACTTTTTGTTAAAATTATCTATCTCATTAACGAATGTCTTTTCACATGACAACATGCCTAACGCAGCCTTTTTTATGGTATTTCTTAGGGAAGTTTTTATTCTGTTCAACATCGAAAAAAATCTCTCTGCTTCTACTGTTGACATTGGCATAGTTAGCAATAACTTTAAGAGTTTAACTGTTTCTTGAAACGTATCGCACAACTCATCGTCTATAATGAACATTAAGAATAACACCGCGCCAGACACCGTTCTCAGTTCGGGTCTCGAATAGCACACTTGAAGTTCGCTTTTTAATTTCTTTTCCTCCAAGAAGGAATATTTTTTAACCATCCCACTGAGATAATTATCGGAGAACTCCTTTCTGTAATTGTCAAATTCTTCTACAGCAGATAATCTCGTAGCTACAAGGTGCTCAGTGAAGTGAAATCTAGATTTGATCTCCACTAGGATTGCATCACAAACTTCTACTGCTTGTCTTTTTTTGTCGTTATAGAACGCCTCACTTCGCCGTCTTTTTGCACATGGTTCGTCTCTTGCAGTTTCTAATTCGGTTTCTACTTCCTGAATAATGTTGTCAATTTGTTCTCTGACTGACTGCATACCAAGTTCAATGTTCTCGAACCTTGACAGGATCAGTACATTTCTTCTGTAGTTGGCTGAAAATAATTTCTACATGTGGCATAATCTTGTGGAAATTTTCATCATTTAATAATAGCTTGTACGCGGAAGCTTGAGTTAAGGTGGTTTGTAATATCTTCACAGTTTTCGATTGCTAACATAACATCAATTAGATCTTTCCGATACTCGTAAACTGTATTTACTCCAGTGCCATTCCATCGTCACGGGCAGAACATTTACACTACATTTTTGATGGTTTAAAGTTGTATATTTCTTAAAGTACAACATAAATTCTGCTAATTGTATGATGTATGAGCAGTACGGACTTAGGAGTATATGTAGCTGATGTTTCCAGTATTTTTTTCTGTTTAGAGTAGAAAATTTTAATTCCTATACGTCTGTCACGGGCGGGGACAAAAAAGAGAAGTGACTTTCGACACACCAAGTGAATGTTACAAAACTCTGTGAATTCTTAGCTCAAAATGTTTTTATTTAGGTGCTGGTATCCAGTGCCCGTGCCGTGGAAAATCAGCGCCCGGGGCGAGAGTATACGACGCGTCGCGACGGCGCCCCCGTAAATATGAGTGAGGTCGACAGACCAGCTGCAAAGCGTCACTATGGTTTTCGCAAGGCGTAAGAAAATTTTCAAAAATAAACCCTGCTTTTCCTTGATTTTGAGTACTATTTTCCTTCCATTTTATATAGGCCTATATCTTTTATATTTTCCTCCTGAATTTTTCGCCCCCTTACTTTGACGCCCGGGGCCGTTACCCCCGCCCCTTCCCCCCACGGCAAGGCACTGCTGGTATCACAGGTATTATTTGATCGAAATGCACGTAAGACACATCTTCAACAGTCTTGAAAATTTTACCGCAATCGCTTACGGTCTTAATACAAATTAACTTGACTTCTTAGTTCTCTTCCACTGGGCTTTGTGCGATTGTTGCATGTCTGTATGTTTTCATCTTCTGTCCACTAGAGAAAAATTCCATCAACAAAAATGTTCCTTGTGTTATATCTTCAACAGCTGGCCTAACACAAGCCTTGTTAACATGCAAACCTAAGTTGTTGCTCAGGATAGCTTCATGGCTTCCGGAATCATGATTTTCACAATCAGAATAAAAGTCTGTTAGAAATTTAAAGATTTTACACGGATGAAGCTCTGATTTAAAAGTTCGACGAACTACCAAATTTTCGCTGTCAAATTGCAGGAAAAAAGCTTTTTTGATTGGAGACATTCAATTGACTAGAGCATTTTCCCGTCTTTTATTCAAAGGATCTTTTTTTTTTTTTCAATTTCTGCTAATGATAGTAGTAAAACAGATATATTTTGAAACAAAGAGCTTAAAGCTGCTACGAAATCAGCAGCACATTCTATATTACTTTCTTTTGTTTCACAAAGTTCTATACTGGCCTTTTTGTACGTACTCCAATCCCATCCACTTCTCCCTTGAAACGAACTAAAAGGTGACGCTAATGATAATATTTATATGACAATTATTTTAAGTTAAAACATCATACTGACAGTAATAGATAATCCTCTATTTGAGTAAATAATATTCGTGCTTAGAAAGCTTTATTTTAGTACACATGGAATCATTTTCTATTATGAATAACCAATGTACACAAAGAATAACCAATGTACACAAACTTTCCCACCAGTGGCATGCCCACTGTCACGGGCAGGACAAGTTTTCAAATTGAAATAAATCGAAATATATTATTAGCATGAGTCCAAAATTTGGTAAATGTGAAGTACACGTGCAAATTGTTACTTCTACTAAGTACGAATCACCTTCTCAAATTTAGTAATTCAGTACAACAACTTTTGGTAGTTTTCTGTCACGGGCAGGACACTCAAATTGACGTTTATATCTTTAATGATATTGCAAACAATTTTTATCCTGTGAACACTTTTTCAACTGCAGCTTTTAGCAAAAAGAAGCATCTTGAATAGCTCGAAGTTACTTCAGCCAAACATGCACAATATACCGTAAAATGCTGCCGATAACAAGAACAAAAAAAAAATTCTCGCAGTACAAATTCACAACTTAGACTTAAAATTTTACGTGAATTCTAAGTATAAATAAGTTTTTCTTTGTGAAAAAGTATATTTCTTTCTATTTACTTCATATATACGTAAAAATGCATTGGTTTTGACAGTTTTCGAAAATTTGGCTTCAGGCTCACTTCCGCGTGGATGGCCCTCCACGAGACTGAAAATTCCTCCACCTGGTGTGAGAAACCCGCGGCAACCCCCAAGCAGCGTATATGAGATCGTGAAATATCGGCTGCTTTCGGATTCTGCGTGACAAGCTTTCGTTGTCACGAGCTAGAAGCAATGGAAAGCCTTTCCCGTACACAGCTGATAGGGCGCGTATATGGTGATACCACCATTCCAAGTAGCATTCAGAAGCAAGGGTCTGGTGACAGTCACCGAAGCAGAGTTGCCACCGTCAGGTCTTTCGCGCTAGGTCTTGCGGCTAAATAGATACGGCAGCTGGCAGAAAAAGGAAGAAATTCAGAAGCAGTTATGATGTTTAACTCGCTTTCTTTTAATATTCTGAATCTTCTACCTCTCAAGGCAGTGACATGTCACGGCGTCACTGCCTCAGAAGCCGCCACTGCTTGTTTATAACTAGAATGCAATTTTCCTCCTAGTATTCTTCAAATCAACTTAATGTTTACATTACACGTTAGTATGTACTTTGAGAACATTTTTGTAACTAGTCCATTCGGACTTATTTTATTAGAAATCAATGAGGTTAACATTATCTCGTTCATCTCCATGGTCTTCATCATTTGGTTTTGCACTCACACATCCAATTCCTCGACACTGACATAAATTAGAGCACACAATTCCTGCTTTCCGACAACCGTACATACTTTCACAGCACTTTTTAGTTACAGGATATTACACGGAGCGGTTTCCTTGGTCATTCTTGCTGGCGCGAGAATACCTCTTAATGTTGTCCATCCATATTCAGTCGCTCGCAAATCATTTCCACGGTACAATTGAACCTGATGATATGGTGTTTCGCAACATCACTGGTGGGTGGCATTTTTACCAATTGTATTTCGTTCTGAATGGGGAGCGACTTACTTCAAGGATGTATGAATGATACTGGAATTCATCCAGTAAGGTTACTATTGCTGGAGAATTGTAGTGTGTTAGTAGAAATAATGTGCCAGCTTCATAGATTGTACACTTCATCATGGTTCAAAACTTCAAGTGATCGGCATAAATCTTCTCGTTTTTGAAGTAATCAGAATGGCTTTTTCTTTCCCTGTCGATACAAACCACATGATGTGTCGCATCTAGTTAAAGCATGGTAGCTGAGCAAACCAGTTAGTATATTTGCCTGTGTATCTTACAACTTCTTAGTACTAAATTCCTTACTTACGTCTTGTAGACGTCCAAGCTTTCGAAATGTGATGTACTGATTATTACCTTGTTCAAGCAAAATGATTAAAATGTCAACATCCTCGCGTCAACATCATGTCAACATTATCACGACGTGCTTACAAGGATTTAAAGACTTGGCTACAGCAGTTTTAGCTATAAGGGCGTCAGCATCACTTCTTGCTTGCTGGGTTTGAATTCCAGCTTGTGTCAAATGAACCATCAACTCACGGGCGAAACAATCCTTATTTTTGAAATTACCTAAGAATTTATCTTTTCTGTTAATAATGTGGTTTCATTTGTGAATAACACCAAAGCTGATTGAACCTTTGACTCACGTTGCTCCCGCTCAGCGGCTTTTGTACAGTTTTCAGTGCAATACCCATAAAAAATAATTGTTGCTTTCGTTCCTGAGTTTGTGAGTACATAGGACACATACGAGTTGTGCACGTCAAGTTATGTTCCATATTGTGGCCAAACAACATGATGTAGAAGCCAGCTTCCATCTATAACGTACACAGTGTTTTCAAATTGAGTTTTAAAATTTATCCGATATTCAAACATGTCGTACAAAGCGGACTTTTTTGGTTTTCTCATGGACATTTCTGTGAAAAGAGAAAGTGAATATGGTGCAAGCTCGTAAGCAAAACACTGCTGGATTTCTTTTTCGGACTTCTACTCATATGATTCAGTTGAAGTATGGTGTTTACAGCCAGTGGCTCATCACGGATACACATCTTTTTGTTTAAGTTTCACATTTCCAAAAGTCCGTCCAAACATTCCTTCCATAGCAGCCAATCCGATTTCCTTAGATTTATCAGTTGACCATTTCATTACCTACCATGCCAGTGCTTAGGGACGCGAGCTCCGGATATGAAGGGAATGGAGAATGCTGGCAAAACCAACGCAAGAATTTCTTTAGATGTAATATATCACGCGATTGACTGCTTTACTACAGGTCCACATGCCGACCAGTGTGAAGTTCTTGAATATCTTTGTATCATAATTTTTCAAGACATTCTCGTAAGTGGCACGCTGCTGGCATACTTAACACACATCTATATATTATCTTTTCAGTTATGCCTCTTCTATGGGTCAGTCCACCGCTGCTCTTCATTGCTCTCGCTAAAACCTGCTCAATCGTCATATCAGACCATGTGCCACTCCAAAATATATCTTTTCTACGAATAGTGAAGTAACCGTCTCCTGTAAATAGCTGGAACTCATGAAGATCCATTTCATCCTCCAACCGCAACATTTCTTGTAAGTACAGATGTGCGTACTTGGCATACAAAAGATGCTCAGCTGCATAGAAGTATGGTAACATTTCTCACATGCAGTGAAGATGAAGATTCAAGTCTCCAGTTCTTTCGAACTAAAAGACGCATAATTTCTACAAGCTGAAAGTACAGAGCGAATAACTTAGAGATACTGCTTGTTTCTGCAGCAGCGTCAATGAATAACTTCAGGTCATTTGCAATGTTGATTGACTATGTTTGAATGTTGAACCACTACATCAGTATCGACATCTTCTTCAGTCATCAGAGGAATACAAACACCACGCAATTGACGCTCAAACTCCTCAGTGGCGTCTGATTCATTAAATAAACAGTATATATTGCAATTGCTGTGTTTAAAAAAAAAAATAGCTCGCAGAGCACGAGCAATAAGAATGGCCCGGCTTTATCTGTGGCATAGAGTTACTAGCATACACACAAGACCAAAGTTTTTCAATGCCACTACCTTTCATTATATTTGCAACTGTTTCCATAAATTACATTATAGTGTGGAAAACCCCCAAGTCTAACAATCACTGACGGTAATTCACCAGAATTTCTACATGCTGCTACAATGTCACATCCTTTAGAGTACAAAGGTTGATCCAACGTGACTAAGCACGCTTTCACGCTTTTTTGCATCTTTTCTGCACATTCTTTGCTGGCAAACATAAGCGCCGAGTATACAGCATCCACGCTTATTGGCTGAAGATTGATGAAAAGTTGAATTACTATTTAATATGCTTGGTACTTACGGTTGTTGCTTGTCACCAGCTGCATAAATCCATTCCAATTTGGGCAAGTTGGTGTCTTCAACCACTTGAGAATCATCCATATTACATCGTACAGAAGGTGGATTTCAGTTTGGATATTCAGAACACGAAGGTATCTTATATCTTCAATGATTAAATCCGAAAGACCATTAACTTTGCGTGTGTACGTTAAAAGTGGTATATTCCATTCATTCTTTGACAGTGTACAGTTTTTGAGCCCAGGTATTGCTCAATGATATGCGAGCGACTGAATATGAATGGACAATATTAGGAGGTATCCTCGTACCAGCAAGAATGACCAAGGAAACCGCTCCGTGTAATATCCTGTAACTCTAAAAAGGGCTGTGAAAGTATGTACGGTTGTCGGAAAGCAGGAATTGTGTGCTCTAATTTATTTCAGTGTCGGGGAATTGGATGCAAGAATGCAAAACCAAATGATGAAGACCATAGAGATGAACGAGATAATGATAACCTCATCGATTTCTAATAAAATAAGTTTGAATGTTCTTAAAGTGCATACTACCGTGTAATGTAAATATTAAGTTGATTTGAAGAATACTAGGAGGAAAATTGCATTCTAGTTATAAACAAGACATTTTTTTAAAAATACATTCAAATGACTATTGTAGTTGAGAGTTATTTTTAGTGTGTGAATTACGATTTTCCTATGAATAGGAGACTACCAATTTCTGCTACTTTCTAATGCTGTCAATAAAAGATTTTTGTGCTATATTTAAGTGATGTAAAACTATGTATCATAAAAGATTACTCGATTGGGAAAAACGTTGGCCATTTTAAGAGTAAATTAATAATGATGATAGTGAAAACGGTAACTGAGTTTTGTTAACGTACGATAATTGTCAGTGTTGCAAGTTTTAAAGAATTTATTGCAAAAATCACGTTTTGTCCCGAAATTTTGAGTTTTGCGCTTCTTCCACAAATTGGGCTTGATTAGTATAAGTGTTACCTTGTTCGAATTTACGTTTCTTAAGATTTCCAATGATATATAATTCTTGGTCCTATGTGATAAAAGAAGGTGACTAGAACCGTGAAAGTGTATGTCACCTTATGCACTTTTGTACAAAGAGGTCAGAAAGTTAAATAAGTTATATTTTTTTCTCGGCTTGTATTGCACCGATTTTTGTCATTGTTGGCTATGATTGAGATAAATATCAAGGACATCTGTTGGTGGTGTTTCGTTGGTGTGCAATAACTGTCAGTGTTGCAAACTTCTCATGATTTCTGAAAATATATCTTTTTTAAATAAAAAAGCTGTTTTCTTCTTCCTCTTCTTCTAAAAATTTAGCATGATGGGCATGTATGTTATTTACTTAGATTTTCTGTCTTTCAAGCTTTCCAACCATATATGATTCATGGTTTTGTGATAATTAGAACGGTGGCTAGAGGAATAAACATAAAGGGTTACGATTTCCATAAATTCCTTGTCGTCGTCTAAAGATGGCGGACATTTTTCAAAATTGCGGGAAAAGCTACAGTGGGATTTTAGGGGACTTTTAGTATGTTATTCCTGACACATCCCCCTACTTCCATACCAACTTTCAGCTTGTTACTAATTTGTTCCTTTCTCAATCCTATCTTTACTGGACTAACTAAGCCATTGTGCCTCTTGTTTTACTTATCTGTGAGTAGTGTGAGTAGTGTATCTGTGATATCCACTATTTTAGATCGGAAAATTGTACTTGGTATTCGAAATTTTTCATGATTAGGTAACTTTATAGAAATGAAGATACCTCTGTATTTGTTTCATTACCTCGTACTGTACAGGGTCTGATATATTTCCGTGCGGTACAAAACTTCGATTATTTAACAATGATAAGTCAAGAAACGCGTTAGTTTGTCGATATGTTATTTCCCACGGAAATCGTTCACTTATCAACTGTGTCCAATAATGTCTTCTCCTTTTTCTTCCTCTATTTCTTCTTTTTTAAATGTAGTTTTGGGTAGATTGTTGCTGGTAAACACGTACGAAGTGTGTGGCCGTGACTTCATTTAAGTATCTTTAACGGTCATTAAGGAAGGTTTTTATTTGTTATTCTCTGCATCAAGCGTAAACGTATAACTCAATTTTAATCCACGGTGACGCATTGCTTGAATGCACTAGCTAACAACTTAAACCCGCCCCCTCCCCACACAAAAAAAACTTAAACAAACTCTGTTTTCCTCGTAGTCTGACAGTATATTGTTCCAGGTTATCTAACAAGCAAATGGTCATTTTCTTTCTTACGAAAAGTTATTATTTAAGATTCCATCGCATAGAACAAGTTTAAAATTTTGCATTCCTTCGTTATGGAGATACCACGCCATAGGACAGTTTTCACATGAAAACCACAGTAGGTTGGTTCTCTTGAGACGCTCAATCAATTGCAAAAGACCGTTTTTCGATAACTCTTAACGTTCTTGCTCTGAAACCTGTCGACAGACAGATGAACATAGCTGTTGTAAATGAAATGAAATGTTTAATTTGTTTACGTCCCACGGTTATGCCGGTGAGGTTAAAGGATATGATGATGAAAAATGGTGGAATGAAGAAAGTAGGAGGAAACGGGAAAACTCCAATAAAACCCATGCCCACGGTGTTTGTCCACCACAAAACCCACTTGGTGGGAGTTTATGAATAGAACTAGAGATCCTGCGCGCCAAAAGTGATCGCTCTACCACTGAGCCTCCGCGGCCTCTAAACTTTATTCTTGTCACCAAAGATGTTTAAAAAGTCACAAAATACGTATCTTTTTAATCTGACTTTTTAAATAAGTTAATCTTTACAAAAGTTATTTTGTCGAACAAAAAATACATATACTTTTCAAAGGCAACCCAAATGTTCGGACCTCCCATCCGACATTTGTTGGGATTGTTCCCTCCTTTATGGACGGCCCTGCTATAAAGAAAGGGAACTATCCACCCTCCAGATGCCCTACTACAGGGTGTCCAATATACATTGCAACCCGGAGTTTGGGATAGTAGAACTTTTGAACCTGAAATGATGCACAAATAATGGTTATACCAAAATGAAGCGTTGTTCATGCATATGTTTCAAATTAGGAAGCAACGATTGAAATACATTAGGAACCACACAGTGTTACAAGATGTAACCAAAGGTGTATTTTATTTATTTATTTATTTTGCAAAACATGTCAATTGACTCATAACTCATACGTATGGATGTTCCGTTATTAATTTTCAGTTTGTTTAGTTGGAGTAGCTTGGAAACTATGGAGCATAAAAAAGATTTTTTCATTACCACCGATAACTAACTGGATGAGGCCTTTGTAAGGGGGAATTAGAAAAATCGTATTAACAGTTTTATCATGATAATTTCAAATTTTCTTTTTCATTGTTTTCAGGAATTGCATAATGTAGACAGATACTTAACACATCTTTTGATGCACTGAAACATCAGCAGAGTTGCCAATTCAGAGTGTTAATTCATGAAAACTAGGATTTTTGTAATTCCCCCATACAAAGGCCTCATCGGGTTAGTTATCGGTGAAAATGAAAAATTATTTTTTCTGTTCCATAGTTTCCAAGCTACTCCAACTAAACAAACTGAAAATTAACGACGGAACATCCATACGTATGAGTTATGAGTCAATTGACATGTTTGTATATATACCTTTGGTTACTATGTGGTTCCTAATGTACTTCAGTCGTTGCTTCCTAGTTTAAGAATATATGCATGAACAAGGCTTCATTTTAATATAACCATTATTTGTGTATCGCTTCAGGTTCAAAAGTTCTACTATCCCAAACTCCGGGTTGCATTGTATATTGGACACCCTGTAGCTTAATTGTGTCACTAAGACAGCAGCGCGAAAGACCCAGGTTCGATTTCCGGTTGGAGCTCATACGGTTTGAATTCCGCGTTAAGCTATAGTCCACTTCTCATATAGCCTGGATGCTGAACGGGACGCTGCATTCAAAATTAACTAACCAGCTAAGGCAGGCAAGTAGGTAGAATTGCCTTTTGGCCGAGCACTCAGACAAGACAAGAGAGATGATTTTACAAAAGACCAAACAAATACGTTGTTGCATTCAATAACAGCTAATGCACGTAACAACACGATTTACTTCTTAACGATTCATAGCAATTAACCAAATGGTGTACTCTCGATTCACTATGAGAGAAAGCGTTTTATAATGGAAACTATCTAAGGCTATTAGTACCTCTCTTCAGCCATGCAGTTGACCAAAGTCTCATTTTAAAGTTTTATCATCAATATTGTTCACTTACACATATTGAAGAAACTGAGTATCGTTTGTTTCAATAAATTTACAGCAACGAGGAGAGTTAATCGACAAAGCAATAAGGAGCGACAATTATCAGTGGGTTTTCCCTTTCTCATTTTTTTTTCTGGGAAGTTGTCAGTACAACACTCGAAGCAGACAGCTCTTGGAAAATTTTTAAAATACTGTATACATTCATTAAAAAGTGATTAGCATAAATTATCTTTACATTCTGATACACAAATTCCTTTTTCTGTAGGACTAGGTCACTAAATAATACGTCAAGGCACAGTATATCTTGCAATTAAACCATTTTCGGATATAATTGCAGTGTCTGTATGTTATTTTTATTTATTTATTTATTTTTTTTTTTTTTAAAGGAAGTACCGTGTTAGCACTTTAATATACTTCAATATCCAGACAAAATGAGGAGCCTGCTTCCTCGTCGATATATAGTTAGCGTACGCGTCTTCGGCGTGGGAGACCACGGTTCGATTCTCACGTTAATCTGTAGGTCCACGCATCATATACAGTGGTGCCCACCCCCCTCATGTTCATGACGCACGCCCCCTCAATTGTCTATCCGTAGGTGTTCTTCCATGAAAAAAAAAAATCTTTTCGATTAATTTTTTACACCTTCTCAAACATATTTATATAGATTTTAACCCCCCAAATATTTCAATGACGCAGTTTGCGTCATAGCCCCCCCCCTTGTGGGCACCCCTGTCATATAGTCTAGTTGCTGAAAGGGATGCTAAAATCTAATCCTTCGTGTGGGTCCACTGTTGATCCATGCTCGTGAAACGATTGGAACATTGATTGAATTAAGAGGTAACAAACTCTGGATTAGAAAGGCAGGGGTAATACGCATATCTTATCACCATTTCCATGAGAAGATATGCTTCTTTTCTAGAAATCGTTCCACTTGACCAGTTCATAATATTTGTTTTTTCCCACGCAAGTGGCCACCCCTTTCCTACTCTCTTGTCTAGTTCTTATCAGCATCAGCCACTAGGCAGTAAGACTTATACAATCTCATTTCAGGGGCACACTTTTAATAAGTTGTCGTTGAGTTGATTTTGAGTTTAACGTCTCTTTCAGCAGCGAGGCTATATGAGACAGGACCTACTGATTAACGTGGAATCGGAACCACATGAGCTGCCCCCGGGAATTGAACCCGGGTCTCCCATGCTAAAGGCGCGTACTGCTTAGAAATGAAGGAGCTCTATTAATAAGTTGTCATGAAAGTACGTCAATACAGTTTTTTAATATAGTAGATTAATCTTTTAAAAGTCGCAAAGACACTAATATTCCTGCATATTCTAATATTCTATATAACGACACGTTTATATCAGTCAATATTTGTTTGTTTATTAATAATATAAACTGAAGATACATTGAACTTTCTATTTGAAATATGAATTTAACACTGATACTTAGAAAATTAAAGAATTCAAGTGCACTGCAATGTGGTACAATTACTCTTAAAACTATACACATGCTTCAAGTGCATTTCCTATCAAATCGCTGACCATGCCATCAAGTACCCATCTGGCCGGAAATAGCCCTTCATGAGCTGCAGTTTCAGAGTTTAGTATCGACTGATTGGTTGGAGTTTTTAACGTCCCTTTTAATCGCCTTCAAGGAAAGGAGGAGGTTCTCAATTTGACCCGTGTATATGTACGTATAGGCCTATATTGGACTCTACTCTCTCTGTATATATACAGCGTGTTTACAAATGAATGGTGCAGTTTTAGAAATTAGTTTATTTTAAGCCCTGTTATTAATTTGTGCTTCTTACGTTAGTGCTTTTGTTAAACTCGGTTAATTTTTTTTACAAAGTTTTTATTCAACTCCTATGTTATGAGGCGAGACCACAGTTTTTAAGCGAGATCTTCTTTGGCGTGGGAGTCCCGGGTTTGATTCTCGGCTGGAGCTCATGTGGTTCGGATTCCATGTTAATCAGTAGGTCTCGTCTCATATAGCCTCGCTGCTGAAAGTAATGTTAAAATCAATTCAACTCAAGTTAAGCGAGATCTTACTCACTACTAGGGCTTCTATTTGAAGTAAATACTCGTATCCCAACAGTGGATCAAACCCAGGATCGGTCATTTGTCCATAATGAGGCACAAAAATTTCGTGTAGTATCATATTCCATACACAGAATTAATATGTGAAACTATAGTATATGGATTAGAATAGTCGTCCCTACATTATATAATGTATATTGATCTGGTGATAAGGCCTGTGTTCCTGCCAAATCGCATAACAGCCGCAACATACGCACATTTTCTGACAGAAGATCTATCTCCACTTTTGGAAGACGTGACATTAGAGCAACGACGGCAAATGTAAATGTAACATAGTGGAGCACCAATTTATTATACCAGACAAGTATCCCAGTACCTGAATAACACATTTTCTCAACGGTGGATTTTCCGTGGAGGACCCATTAACTGGCCTCCCAGATCAGCCGACCTAACCCCATTAGACTTCTGTTTATGGGATGGTTAAAGGGAGATGTGTACGGTACAAAGGTGGATACGTAAAGAACTTGTCGCTCGCATCACCGACTCTGTTGCCAGGATTAAAAGCAACGCGATAATGTTCGATGTGCAACACAACACACCATCCAACGTGTTGACAAGTACACTGAGACGGGTGAGGGACTTTTTGAACAGCTCTTGTAAGATGGATCGGTGATCTGCCCCACCATTATTCTATCCACCACAGCGCCTACACATCATTTCGGTAAGTAATATTCACACTTGTCTTCATAATCATTCATAATTGTGTGGAGTCTTCAACCCGCTCCAATTCCGTAACGATCCTCAATATACACTTTTCGAGTCCTCGTCTGAAGACACAAATTGCACTATGTGGCAGCATCGCAAATAAAGAATCATAGATTAGATATACCAGTCTATCAAATGGTTATATCGATTCTTTCCAGATGGCAGCTAAACTCGATATTGATTGACACTAGTATCACTTATTAGTGTAGCAATCTAGTCAACTGCTTGTTGTATTCGTAGAATAATGATAATGGCTCCAAATAATCTGTAGCGTTGCTATATTGTGAAATTTTGATTTCCCATAGTGGCTGAAGAAGGTCCCGAAGGGCATACATACCATCATATAACACAGTGTTCGAAGTGGAAAATAGAAAAGCAGAGGCGGTATGTTATATTTTGATTTTGGCTCAACATACCGGCTATCTAAATGTTGAAATACAGTGAGGGTATATTGCCTAAAAGATTGCATTTCTATTTACATAATGACTAAAAATCATTGGAAAGTTTCTCTGCAGTTACGAGAGGGAGGGACATTGCCAGACTTTGATCCCCCACGAAAAACTCTGAAAAAGTTTAAAAGCTCCACTTATGTTACATTACAGAGAATTTTTCACGAAAATGCTCAAAAACTGAGTTATATTAACAATTTCCTGCAGGAAAACTGCCGGAAACCCCACTCGACTGAGGGGTATTCCAAACCCACGGAAGATCCGCTCATGATCACAACAGGACATTTATGTACATTACAGCAAGAACACACACACATACATAAGAAATAAACAATTCAATATGGCACATCAAACTACGAGTATAAACTAGATGAAATTTTTTGAAGACACCTTATCTTAAAACCGAAAGGTAGGAAAACAATAACAAAAATGTCGGTGTTGTCAACTTAAAAATTATTTTTACATAAGAAATAAAATCTTTTCACGTGCAAACCTATTCGTTAATTACTGTGTATAAAAATGGATTTATTAATCCATTTAGCATCTACTCTCCAGTAACGGTATGTCTTGATCACTGAAAAAACAGAGACGGTATGCTTTCATGAGGGAGAAACCAGAGGCGGCATGGCATACCACCGCATACCGTCTCACTTCGACCACTGATGTATCATTTTCGTTTTATTTTGGCCTGTAGAACAGTGTTCTGTGGTCCATGGGCGCCATTTTTAGAACTCTAACACACCCACCCACCCACCCACCCACACCCACACCCACACCCACACACACACACACACACACATATATATATATATATATATATATATATATATATATATATATATATATATATATATATATATATATATATATAGTATGGCGCTAAATTCGTTGTACAAAAACAGAGGAGTGATTCCTGAGAGTAAAACAAACAAAAAAAGTTCCAATAAACATAGGGCGAAAACCCCATCGTTTACGTGTTATAGGCTGTCAAAAACATGAAAAAATCAATTTTAAAGGTTCATAGCTCCAAAACTATGGGACCTACCGTAATCGGCCAAGGCTTCACTTAAGAACTAGCATGTGCCCTGTCCAAAAATGCGTGTTTCAGAATCCTGAGGTGCTTCCACAATAATTTTTTAAAGAGAGAGTTTGACTACGGGCCTATGATATAAAGTACTCTCCAACTACCTCCATATAAATTGTTGCGTGAGTACCTTAGGATTCTAAAACATGTTTTCTTGGACAGGGCACATGCTAGTTCCTAAGTGAAGTCTTGACCCGACTACAGTAGATCCCATAGTTTTGGAGCTATGGACCTTTAAAATTCATTTTTTCATGTTTTAGGCAGCCTATAACACGTAAACGATGGAGTTTCCGCCCTATGGTTATTGGAACTTTTTTTTGTTTGTTTTACTCTCAGGAATCACTCCTTTGCTTTTGTACAACGAATTTAGCGCCATACTGTAATGACAACCATACTGTATACAGCTAGGGCTGTCAAAAATCGCGAAAAAGCTAAATTTCAATAGACCCTGTTTCGAATTCCAGAAACTGTGGATGGTGGTCCTTATCAGCGTAAAGGAAGCCACGCATACGCAAGCCAAAAATGCATATTTAATCGATTTTCGATAGGTGTACAGGGTAATCCCTACATGGTATAATTCTCCATAGAGTTTTCAGATATACAATGATTTCAAGGAGGGTCCAAAGTAGGGAAGATATAAATCTTGACAACAATGGATATCAAATGCTTCGAAGGGAAGTCGGTAGTGTTAGAAACCGGCTCCTCTATTTTATTTATTTATTTATTTATTTATTTATTTATTTATTTATTTATTGTGTGTATGTATGTTCGGAATAACGTGTGATGCGATGTATTTCGTCACGATATATTTCACGTTTTCTTCACTTATAAGTGTGAAAGAAACCATCGCAACATGCGTTTTCCCGAGTACGAGATATAGTGCTGCTGACGATCCTTAACATTCCCGACATCGCGCCAAAGGATTCCGTGTTCACTGCTATCAAGACTTTTCGTTTGCCTACTTTGGACCAATCATAAAGTCAGAACATATATCAAAATTCGGCTGATGACATGTCTTTAAATTTCACCCTGCAGGGAATACTCTGTACACCCATTGAACATTAATGAAATGTGCATTTTTGGAATGCGTATGCATAACTTCCATTACGCTGATAAGGACCACCATCTACAATTTCTCGAATTCGAAATAGGGCTTGTTGAAATTTGGCTTTTTCGTGATTTTGGACAGCCCTAGCTCTGAAACTATGCACTTAGAACATAGGACAGGATACAAAATATATGCCATCAAACAAGGTACTGTATTTCAGCAAATTGCATCTCAGAATGTACGCAGACCTTAACATTCTAAACGTCCTTGTTAGTTGAGATGCATTGCCCTTAATACAAGTTATTTCGTCATGTATGCATTCTTTCCATCCTTGTTTCCTAGTAACCTTTCCTCCATCTGCAAGAAAGAGCAATGCATGAAGAGAAAGCAAAGGGCTGTAACAATTGATCGAGTGAAAGGGTTCTTCTTAGCAAATTCCACTTTATAGACGAATCTATTAATCAAGATCTTTTAAGCAATTTCCGTTATTTTAAATTGGTTTACTAAGAAAAAATAAAAACACCTTCCCTAGTTCTGTTTTCTTAATACACATAAAAACAAGAGAAAAATTATTTATAGCTGTTGCTGTTAATTTGAAGTCATGACGAAAACAACAAAAGAAAAAAAAAATAATATACAGAAGAGAAACACGTTTCATCATGGACGATTAACTTCGGTTATGAATTGCTTTAAAAAGAAAACTAGATGGGATGGGACAACTGATATTCCAAACGATTTGTAACACTTAGGAAACCTATGACCAACATAATTTTCAATGTATTTAGCAAATTTAGAGTAAAAGTAAGACAACACTGTGATCTGATTAAAAGAAAAGTGTTTCAAGACACTTTTTCAGATACTGCTTGAACCATTCTCTCAAACGCCATCTATTCCGAAGACGATAAATGATTCATTATCTACACGATGCATCAAATTCAAATGTTTTTTCGGTTGGTGTTCCAATTTCTTTCTCTCTTTTGTTCTTATCTATAGGAAAGCATTATTATGATTTTTTTTCTTATTACATCCGAACGACGATAGAAGAAAGTATGGTAATCCTGAAAGAAACAAAATTTTGAATTCGAGAGTGTGAATTATTAGTTTGTTTTATTACGGAATGGAACAAAGAATGGTAAAAGGGGAAAAGAAAGTACAGTTCGTGGACACACTAAAGAGGAATTACAATAGACTTGCGTTAAAATGAAAAAAAAAAAAAAAATGGACCGTAGTGCACGGACGCTTCTAAGGCTGTGCGATATCCGTCAGTGGTAAAGCGCTCACCTCTTGTACAAAGGTTACTGATCCCCAGGAACGCTAGACAACATTATGTCCGTGGATTTTTCGGAGTTCTCCCGTTTCGTCCCACATTCTCATTCTACCATTTATTTTCAATCGTCTGCTTTAGCCTAAAAGGCATAATCGTGGGAAGTAAAACCAGAAATTTCATTTTACGGACAGACGAGAAGTTAGACTGACCATATTTATCCTTGAGATAGTTTGGAAGTCTAAAATTCTTACAATTTCTAAAACATACTTTCAAAGAAAATGAAATAATTAAGTTCTCCAAAAATAATGAAGTTGCCAGTTAAAAGATAGGCATCAAAACGCAACATCTAGGCTCCACTTATTCCGTGCAATATAGCGGAATTCCTTATACAGATGTTGCTTCACTTTATTAAGCCGAAGTCAATGTGCAACTCATCACCGTGAGATTGACACGAGGCAAGCAATAGTATCCCGTTAGTCGCGTAGTAGAGCAGTGTGATCGGTCTGCCGAAATTCAACAGATTCAGGGAGGGGTTCATTATGATCACGGCGTCATGCGTCGTAGAAATTGTCGAGTGCGTAATTTTCGTGGAGGTAGTGCTACTGTGAATCGTACTATGTGGAAATATGAGGCACAGAGTCCTGAGCCCATCACACCAACCCAAGCAGCTAGAACCGTTTCCCAAAATGAGTTCATGATTGTGGCTGCTTTTCGTACAGGGACAAACTGCGTCTCGGAAAGGTGGAGCAAAACATCAAAATCAATACTGCGTAGTGTCAGACTCATATCATGACTGAAATGTACTAATACGAAATCCAAGTATTGTACGGACAAGAAGTAAACCAGGTTGAACAGCACGAAGGTAAGGCCTACAGCCACATGGTGAAAATATTACTGGGATCATATCCTCATATGGAACATGAAACCAGAATATTGACAATTCCTTCTCTGGTATCCGTGTCAAGAGTCCAGGTGCGAGCCCAACGGACTATCATTGTCCTTTCGCACTTTTCAAGCGGCACCTGTTCCATCGTCGATTCCGCAACACTTCCGGCCTGTGGAGAGCCTGTAAAGAGGAATGGGATGTAATGTCCATGGTCCAACTGCAACGCAGTCTCTTGTAATGGAAACTCCGATGCCGGGGAATATTCAGTAAGAGGTGGCCTGCAGATCGAACACAAGTAGTGGATAAATAGCATTTCCTAAGCAAGTAGCACACTCAAATTTGGCTCAATATACTAAGTGAATCAACGTCTGTACTTCCGATCTTTTCCCTCTTTTGTGTGTATTTTACATTTTTGTTAAAAATAATACAATTTTGATACACTGTCTTATTATGATGACTACTTACGGATGAACATAAGTTGAACATGGTTCCTTCAAACATCTAGACATTTCTGACAGAAGAAAAAATAATCAGGCTCACCTGCAAAGGAAGAGAAAATAGAATTAACATAACATTCTTGATTATATAACCAAGCATGGGCGTCTCTGGCGGGGGGACGCGTCTCCCCAATATTTTGAAATACAAAATATTCAATATTTTATTCTAATTTAATTTATTTACTAACGACAGAATAACATATAAATAATAATATTTATATTTATTTGGAATATAATATTCAGGCTGTGAATATAACAGAGTTTTTGATGTATTTTAGGGGGTCCAAGAAGGTAAGCAGAAAGGTAACAAATGGAATCAAAGATAATAAACAGGTTGGGTTAGGAAGTACCATTTAAATCACTTTCTTTGATGTCCTCCCCCCCCTTAAATTTTACATGCCAGAGACGCCAGTGTAACCAAGTGCTTTTGTCAGTTTCTGAATAAGTAAAAGAAATTTAAAAAAAAGACTATTTAGAAGGAAATCCTGGCAAAATTAGGAGGGAGTAGAAAGCACCCAATACTTCTCAAATGTGAAAATAAGTAATTCTAGATTTACAACGAAATATGAGATTATATAACTGATGGGGAGGGCACGATGGCTCGAGGGTAGAGCTCTTATCTTTGTTGCTTGAAGTCCCTGGTACGATTCTCGTCCTAGTAAGCTTGTGGTGGACAACATCGTGTCTGTGGGTTTCCTCCCTTTCCTCCCACATTATCATTCCATTAATCCTGTCATCATCATCAACTTGCCATAATCATCGTCTCCCTTAGCCTAAACAACATAATCGTGACGGCACTTAAACTGATAGATTTCTTCATTTTATATATATATATAACTGATCAATGCCCAGGCCAAACTGTTTACACTAGAAACTAGAAATTTGAACAGTACATAGTATATGTGACGTAAGGTACCCCTAAGTAAGGATTTTTCTTGGAAACTCGGCTTGGAATTGGGACAAATGGGGATTGCAATTATTATAATAAAACGGCTACATCTCTGAATCACTTAAGACATGAAATTTGGTATTTTGACTTTTTATTGGAAATAATTCAAGACGTGTTTCAGCATTTTCTTTTTTGTTTGTTTCTTAATGTTTTAATATATAAGAAAAAAAAAGGGGTGAGGTGCTTTACTAAAATGCCCATATGAAGTGTTCGAATTTCGAGCGAAACTTCAAGTTGAGAAGATTTTTAAATGAAAGAATTCTACTTGCCATAGTAACCGGTTCATATTTTATAACAAATATTTTCATCATATTTGATTCAATTCATATTACACTTCCTTATTCATTACAACATTAGTTAATGTCATTGATCCTTTATCCAAATATAAGCATAAAACAATATACTATATGTAAAAATTTATTCCATATATAATATATTTTGTACTTTAAAGATGTTATTCTATATATGAGGGTTAGTAAATATGTTATCAATATCTTAAATATTCTATAGGCCTTTGTAATATACAGTTACGATCCATGTATTATTTAGAACACTCAATCCTTATTATAACTTCTGTAATTCCCTATATTTGGGAATCCTACCCAACGAGAATGCATAATAAACTACAGACAAACGGTTGATTTAAGCACTAGCCCGGAAGAAGAGGAAAGGAAAGAATAATACGCATAAAATAATGTAGATACATTTGACGTTGTCTTGTACAAACAAGTTAAAAATTGTTAATCAATCGAAAGCCCAATGAGTTGGATTTATGATAGGAGGCCATTAAACGAATTATAGTGGTTCATATTCCACCTTACATTGTACGTACCAGGCGCGCACACAGAATTTTTTGATGGGAGGTCCAATACTACAAGCCACTACGTCTATGTACTATTGAACGGGTATTATTCTGTACCTGATAAGTAATTGTAAAATACTTCCATCTATGTTTTCTGAAAAAAAAAATAGAACTACATCTATTTTATATATATATATATATATATATATATATATATATATATATATATATATATATATATATATATATATATATATATAAGAGAGAGTACAGATGAAGTGTAAGATCAAATTTTCATGCTATATCAATCATTTCCTTGTTAAACAAGTACAGTTTTATTGGGAAATTGTACAAATGTATGTTAAGTAAGTAAATTTTCGGTGATCTGTAACGGTATCGTGAATTCATCTTACATGATAACTGTCGTCTCGCTACTGATATTGGAAAAATGAAATAAAATCTTTTCGTTAAACTTCCCTGATTATGCCCGTTAGGCTAAGAGAGACGTATGATTCAGGCAAGTGAATGTTGGTGGAAAAATTGGTACAATGCCCACATAGCACAAGTGCGTCCACGGAAAGTCCGAGACTGAGCCCGCAACGGACGACGGGACATCCGGGATTATCCGAATGTGCTCCCGGGACATCCACAGGGTTTCCGCGGGAGATCCAGATGTCCGCTAATATCCCGGGATACGGGATATTCAACGGGACCACGAAGGGATGTCTATTGGTTTTCCCTCGGACCTTCTGTCCCATCTGGGACATCCCGTGGACATCCTACATGGGAATCCTTCAGGACGTCCCATGCAGGACGTCCATGGAATGTCTTCACATTGTCCCGATAATCCCGGGAACCGAATGGGATGATTGGAATCAAAATGGGACCTCCCAGGGACGTAGTGTGCTATGTCGGTGATGATGTAGAAGGAAACGGTAGTACCCCGAGAAAACCCACAGACACGATGTTGTCCACCACAAACTTACTAGGCAGGTGATCGAACCAGGGACTCCATGTACCAGAAGTAAGTACTTTACCGTTGGGCCCTCATGCCCCCCACTGACATTAAAGATATGACAGAAGGCATAATGGAAGGAAAGTGAGGGAAAGGAAGAAGATTACGATGAATCATACATATTAAAAAGACAATCTTTACATTAAAATGGTGGGTTTAGCGGACTGCAGTGGCAGGAAGTTTTTCAATTTATGGCAATTCAGCTCCTAGTGATATTACAATTTTGAACTTGAGGAGACGGCTACAGTTTTACAAATATTGATCTTAATTAGAAATTTTATTTATTTTTGAAAATCGTAAACAAAGAAAAAGTAGCAGTGTTGCGATTTACACCATGTGAAGAAGTTTGGCTAGATTTTGGTAAACGAAACCCTTTAACAAGCTTAATTTTACTAACAGGCTTATGCTTAAATATAACATTTTACACTATCTTAAATTAAGCATACTTTAAAATATTTGAAAATAGAAAGTATTTAGGCCTTTAGATTTGTTGAGTACAAGGTCATTTAGTTCCATTTTGGCGTGTTCCACAAGCACATTCAATTCGGATTCATTCAACGGAGTTGCTCGCAGCAAGACGCGTCAACATGCCCAAGAGAAAAACCGCGTACAAGAAACGTACACAACAGGAAAGGGCTGTCTCTCCAACCCCTTCCGAAGAATCAGTTATGTCATCGACACACCCAGAAGATTTTCCTTCAGATGAAAATGGGAACAATATTATATACATACATAACATGGAAGAGACAGTTGTTCTCCAGAAGTTCGCTGATCTTCTTAACACAAAGATGAAGCATAATGTGTCTTTTATGCTCACCAAGATGCAGTACCCAAATAGTGTGAAAATAACTTTCCGCTCATTCGAAGAAAGTAGTGAACTTTTCTCTGCATGGGATTGTAATGAATTCGGTCCGGACGCCTTCTACTCAGAAAACCCAGTTAACACTGAACAGAAGAATGAAAACTGCACCCAGAGGGAACCCAGCCCTACCAATGGAAAAGCACAATCACCAAAAGAAAAGCCAACACAACCGGACAAGAAAGAAGATAAGGAAGTTCAGAAGAAGACGCCAAGACAACCATCTGCTAGGACTGGCACCACCAATATTCGCAACCAGCCGACGTACACTTGTGTCATCAAAGGTGTCAATACCCAATCCAGACTCAATGAAATTCGAGCTGACCTGCAATCACAAAAAGTCTCCTTTACCAACATCATCCGCATCCAGTCAGACCAAGGCCCGCTCCCCCTCATCCGGCTTTTTTCCAAAGATCCTAACACAATCAGCAAACTTAACAAAAGTGGTGTTCACCTGAGAGGAAGAAGATATCCTGTTGAAGCTTCCCGCAGCAGCCCACGACCGCAACCATGCTGGAATTGCTACTCATATGGACATGCCGAACATCAGTGAAACGCCCCACGAGTGTGCTATCGATGCGGTGAAAGTCATACCGAGAATTGTAACCAACCCATCGACCGAACATTCTGTGCCACATGCAAGTTGCAGGGACATCGTACTGGCAGCAGTCTCTGTCCCCAACGTCCGAGAGAACAGCCCAGAAAGATACCCAACATTATACTAGGAAGAAAACTGGTCAACTCCGAACTCACCGACCCTTTCAAGAGCCAGTCCGAGACTCCCACCAACCGAGATACTACAACCCCGACAGAAGAGGAACAAATTGAGAAACAGGAGCCCACCAGCAACAACACCATACAAGAAAAAAATACCACAGCAATTGAAGCAGCAACACGGAAGATCATGACCTGGGTTGCCTCCATCCTGACCATTACTTTGGAATCTGAACAACAGAAAACCCTATCAGCCACAATAGAAAAAGCCTCAAGAACAATCTTTCAATCCCATCTCAGTGCCATAACCACAACTGCAGGGGACATCTACATCCATCACCAGCAACCTTCAGCGAAGACTAAAACACGCAAAAAGAAACTTCAGCCTGAGATACCAAAATAACTGAAGAACCCATCGCCCACCGAGTGTTTTTGAGCTGAAGGCCAGAGCTTCGATCTTCAAATTCTTCAGGGATGCAAGACACCACCGAAGAAAACTCACCACCCAGCCATGTACAGAGCCACAGGTACAGGACCACTTCCCATGAAGAGCTACCATCGTCGGCAACACACCACATCGGAGTCACACCAGAATACATTAATCAGGACCAGAAGTGCCAAAGACTTGTTTCGTCATCTCTTGCCAAAACCACAATTCAACGCATAGGGTAAAATAGCAACCATTGCTAGAGACCCGTCTCTGCCTGGGCAGAGTAAAGTTATTCTTGTTGTCGTCGTCGTCGTTCCACAAGCAAGTTAGCATTCTGAATCTTGAACATTATACTAACCCGATAACCTGAGCAGCATTGTGGATAGTCTATCAAGCAAAGATAATATCCACAATTACTCCGATAGGAATACATGTAGAGCTGATTTTTCATTGTCCGTATCTTGGGGTCAGCTGGATGGAGGAACTCGATTCCTAACTCAATCAGCGAATTCGATTATTAACTTTTGACTCTCTACATTCTGGCCAAAATTAGTGGTCATCCATCTTGAGATTTAGTGTCTACCGTAATACGTAAATACGTAAATAAGTTCTTGGTAAAGCAAACTTCTTAATAAATAAAATAATACACTGTAAACTACTCTACTTGAACTAGTAATGTTGTGCACTGTTGAAATAAGCGGTTCTTCCTGTTCTCTCTCGTTAAGGGTCTTCACTACTGCGAAATTAAACTACCGCTAATTTTAGAGTTTTTCTGTAATATCCTCAAAACAAATAAAAATATCCGAAAAGCAGAAACGTAGTGAACTAAACAATACGATTTTGCGTGTGATACCGTTATCACAACTCATCTATCTGCTTTCGATTTGCAACTGTAGATAGATTTAACAGTTTTTGCGGGTTCTGTAAATAGCGGCATACCAAAAGCAGATAGGTGAATTGTAGTAAAGGTATCACATGCAAAATTGTATTGTCTAGTTCACTACGTTTCTGCTTTTTGAATATTTTTATTAGTTTTGAAGATATTACAGAAAAACTCTAAAATTAGCGGTAGTTTAATTTCGCTGTAGTGAATACCCTTAATTTCAACTTTGAACTATAGGAGTACATTTCTAATATCCAACAAAACACACATGTCCTATATAATAATCGTATTGTTTCAAAAATAAGTTTTTAATGAAAATATTTATTTAACATCGATTCATTCTCTCGATACTGATCTTTTAACAACTCCAAGCAGCAAAGACAATTGGAAATCATAAGAAAAATTAAATCATATCAAAGGGTGGAAGCTTTTTTTTTTTTTTTTTTTACAAAATTTATTACAGAACATATTTAATCACAGTGTAGAAGTCGATTGAGTCCTTCAACTTCAAGCAGTGGAGACTATGTGAAAGAACCTATTGTGTCAAACTATCCAAATAGTGTGATGCTTCAAAACAATATCTGTCATATTAAATCAAAATCTAATATTTTTTACGAAGAGATATTGTGGACCATATATATTTTAAATCGAGAGGAGGGGAAACAATCCATCAAACGTTAGGTGACTAAGTTCACCGCTCGTTCTTGATAGATTTAATCCGAAGCACTGTGGATTATGGAGAAACCTGAAGAAAACTATATGAAGGTCTAATATTGAATCAAAACCAAATGAGTTTTACAAAAATTTTACTTTTTTAAAAAATCAGAGAGGGATAAATAAATCCATGACTTATTTCTCTATTGATTTTAACTGCACGTAGAGGGGATGGTTGCGGAACCGAAAATAAAATATAAGTGCTATGAAAATTATCATAAACTCTTTTTCTTACAAAAAAAAACAAGGGGGGAGTCAATGAGAATTGACTCTTTCGTTCTTGGCAGAACTGCAGGCTGTGGGGATTGGCTAAAGAAACTATAAATCATGTTTTGTCATTGCTAAGTATGTAATGGGGGGGGGGGTATATGGTAGTTCATTATAAATTTACGAAAGAACGAACGTATACGGAGGTGAGTACATGCTATATTTTTGAAAACAGTCGAGTGTATACCTACCAAAAAATCCTAGCATTGGATCACTGAATCATAATCGAATAATTTTATGTGATTTATACTGTATAATTGTTATAAATTTGCAATGTGGGGTGGATTTTACCCCGTTATTTTTGATGAATTCTAACCCTAAATAATAGGGTTATTTTTATGTGTTGAAGGAAGCACATACCAAGTTTCATTAAGATCGGATAAGATTTGCGAGAGTTATCGTGAAACGAAGAGACATACAAATGCCGATCGAGTCGAAGCTTCACTATTCTCGCTTCAAATAAAGAGGAAGAAATGGAGAAAAACCCTGCTTGTCTTGTTCCATAAAAACTACTGCATAACTTACTGCTGCTGTATCATGTAAGTAATGTTGTTAGTAGTAGAATAACTATCGATAAATAACAAAGTAGATGTGTCAGAAATTCAGTTAACTGCCTCGTAATTGAACCGAACATCGTCTTATCCTGTAGACGTTACAGGAAACACGCATTCTGTACTACTTCCGAGATATTTCTAACAAGTTTATAGGTTAGATCAGAACTGTACACGAGTTTCAAAGAAACAAAATTAATTTCCTGATTTCCCGCTGTTTTAGACATTAAATCTTGTTAGTGGGAAATCCGTTACGGAAAAGTGTTGTTTCTTTTAGTGGTCGCCATGTTCTACAGAGATAAAACGTTAACCCCTGTCTCCAACAATGCCTTTTTATTCCTCAATTACAACAATCAATCTGAACGCTATCTACGCTTGAAGACCATACAGTGCCAGACAAAACGGGGAGTGTTCGTTGAGAGCTGGGTAAGAAGGGAGAGGGAGGGAGATGCACAACAACACTCTACTACACATATTCACACAATGGCTGATGTATCATTTGTGTCTTCCTCTATTTTATTCAAATGCTCGTCTTTTGTTGATCGCGTGCCTCATATCCCATGATGTGAATAAGTATATGTCATAGTTGCCAACTTCAAGTCTATTTCACCATTACAGGTCTATACAGTTTGTTGAATAAGTAAAAACAGGTTTTCAGAGAGTTCTTTTTGACCAACGATGCCCATCTTTCAAGGTCTAGCGAAGGACAAGTTTTACGTCAGACTTTTCCATTTTTTATTTTATTTTATTTTATTTTTTTTAACTGTCTTGAAACTTTTACACACGATTGATCCACAGCTAAGAAAATGAATCTGGAAACGTCGTGTCTAACTGTATCGCTTAAGAAACATAATGATTCATTGCCACAGAAGCAAAACTCTCCGACATGGAATCCTATTTTATTCCAAGCTATTTTTGTAGCGTTACTATCCACTTCTGTAACACCTACTTTTATTCTGTATAACCAAGAATTCTCTTTCTTAAATAGACTAGCATGGTTGATCAGGCTAAAACATTAAGCCAGGTATCCCAAGCACTGATGATTTTTCAGGGGTAGCTCGGGGAGAGGGAGAAGAGGATGAATTAATTCCCGGGCCCATATCTCCATCCTTGTTGAATGTGATACCAGTATATTCACAGTCCCATTTTCACCCCACGTGTAATAAATGTTCCTTGCGGTGAAAATTTCCTAAAATCATTGATTTGAAGACCTGTCTATCGCGGGTTTGAGTCCTTCTCGGGGCAAAATTTTAAAAAAAGCTATAATAAATAAAATAAAAATAAATGGCGCTTCACGCCATTGGAAAAATAAATAAATAAAAGCCAGAATGTGAAAGTGATATTCTATTTAACAACCAAAGAGATTCCTTAGTTTTCATTTAAAGCATGGGGCACAGTCGGCGTCACGAAGGCTACACGAATGAAACGAAGACAGCGGCGCGACGTTGCAGTGTAGTGAAGGAATGTGGTAAGGCATACACACTACAGTGTGAGCAGGAAAGCAGTAGGAACAGATACATCTCATAATGTGAAGACCGTAGCTCTCTCATTTGGTAAGTACGTTCAAAGGGAACTCGGAGTGCCGCCTCTAAACTCTATAAATGCTGTCCCTTAGCATAGTTCCATTTTACATTATACAGGCAATGGAAGGATGGATTTTCTTTTTAAGAAAAAGGAGCTTCTCGCCTTCTAAATTAGTTTATGTATTTTGTGGGATTCTCCCGTTTTCTCCATCTAGATTTACGCAGACAAGAGTTGATAAAGAAATGTAAATATTTAATAATTATTATACTGTATATATTTAAGTGTGGCGTTTGTTACTAGTTCTCAACTGGGATAAAATTAACTGTGATCACACCATATATATATATATATAATTTGTTTTTCAGACTGCAATTAGCGTATTTAGCGTTTCTCAGCAGATTTATCTCTTATCCTTTTCTTTTTTTCCTTTCTTTCTTGAGCATACGATAGTACACTAGTGTGTTTATATTTGTGTATTATTAATTAAAATTTCTTAATTTATATTGGTGTTAATAGAGGAAAATACATATTAGTTTTTCTAGGAACATAATTGAAAGCTATACAGGATATTTTATAATATGTAATACAAGTATACAGTATAAACTATCACAATTTGTAGAGGCGGCTCGTAAGGCAAGTCACACTGCTAAAAATGAAAGTTTTATCGCTTCAAACTAGGGTAATAAATATTATCTAATGTATTAATTGTTGCATACAACAATTAGTGCATTAAGAAAATTTTCTTCTTTTAGTTTCCAGCCAGACTTCCTGCCCGAGTCGCCTCTGAATTCGTATAATCTTTCTGGTTAAAATTGTATAATTAATATAATATATTTCAGATTCTCAACTATGGTGTGTTAATATGCAATTCAGTGTTTTTTTTCCCTCGTGTTAAATTTAATTAGACCACTAGCATACTTCTAGAACTACTTGTGGTCCGCGTACCACGATTTGAGATACGCAAGCGTAGCATGGCTTGTGGTGCTACGGGATAAATATGAACACATATAATATCAGTTACGGGTTGGATTCTTGCACGACTAGACTGTCTTGGTTCTAGTCTGCTGGGTCATGGATGTGATGCTCGTCGTCATTTTAGAAATTCCATATTAACATGAATAGTCATTTGTAATCACTTTCATTTGTTTAATAGGGAGCGCAATGGACCCCACATAAACAAAACAACAAAGTTTTCTGAGACAAATGGGATGGAAACTCTGCCAGACACCGTGACCCAACGCTTGTATGTCAGGGGATGGAGGTCGTGCTGCGCCGGTGTGAGGAGAGAAGGGGTGTAACGGGTTCCTTTAAGTCTCACACCACATGAGGTCACTAGCGTCAAACATTAACAATGAATTTCTCGGTGTGTGACCCTTTCTGATCCACCGAAACCGAAAAAAACAATTTTCCGCCCGCTTCTCTGTTGTACGTAATTTGAAGGCAAATGATACGGGCTTTGTTATTGTTTATAATAAGTTTCTTGTTTGTTCGAAACCTCCATCTTGTTGTGCCTTGTTTGTTAGTTGGTTTACTCCCTACAGAGAAGTTATTCAACGGAAAGGTCGCATACCGCCTGCAATGCATAGGTGATGCACTTTATGTCTTATATGACGAAATATGCATGGATAATAAAATGATGTCAATAAACTGTCTCTATACACAAAGGTGATGCTGAGGTTATAAGGGACAATCACGGAATTCTTTCTTTGTCCTAACATCTAACCAGGCCCGCAACCAGCCACAGAGGTTGGGGGGGGGCATGAATAAGTTAGGGGGGCCAAGTCATTAAAACTTCTCTTACAAATATATAAATTGTGTTTTTTGTATTAATGATGGCATTTTGTATTGAATTCTGGGGGGCCAAGAAAACTTTAGGGGCAGGCCCCCTAGCCCCCCTAGTTGCGGGCCTGCATCTAACAATATCCGCTCTATTATGATATGGCTTTTTCAGACCATAAGGACCTACGACTAACTAGATGATGCACGTTGAATTGACTTATGCATGGTCCCCGCATCGTGTCCGAGTACCATTATTTCCGGTGTTTTTTTCTTTAGTCCCATGATTATGCTCCGAGACTAAGGAAGATAATGATGATAGCGTAATGGAATGACCGAATTGTGGAATAAAGAAGGTGGGAGCACACGGGATAACCCCATGAGAAACTACGCACATAAACTGAGCCTACTTGACGAAAGCTGAGATCGATCCAGGGACCCCACGCACCAGAGGTGAGCGTTCTACCACTCAGTCACCGCGATCCCATTTCTGGTTTTCTCATAATTCATGATTGAAGTACCTCCCAATATTTTCAATACCGAAACTAGTACATTGCTTTCAACGGGTAATTGATCCCAAATTATTCGAGTGCTTGGTTAGTTTGGAGTTTCTTGTTTTTTTTAGCAACGAGGCTGTGGGAGTCAGCACCATAGAAACTCTCACCAAGAATTAAAGCCGAGTTTCCCATGTCAAAGGCAAATATCCTAGTCATACAGCCCAGGGACATTTCAGGTTATTCGAATACTTTTTCGAAGCTCATTATTGTAATGCACATTCCCCAGTTGAGCAGTAGGGCTCATTTTCCTCAATTGAGCGTGCATTCGTTTATTTCATTGGACCTCGGGCTCAGATTTGCTACTCAAAACTGGGCTCGCATTGGGGCTCACATATTTAATTGGATCTCGGGCTCAATTACTTCACTGCAGCTCAGACTGGGGCTCGCTTCTCTCAACAAAGTTCGGGCTAATTTCAACAGGGTTAATGTTCACTTGTGTTCTAAGGCTCACTTCCCTCATTGGGTTCGTACTCACTTATTTCATTGAAGTTCAGACTTATTTGTGCTTGGGCTTGCTACCCTCAATTATTGGCCCCAAATCCCGTTCAGTGCGAGTCCCGGATTTGCAAGCGCTGGTGTCGAGAGTTTGAACACTCCTGGTAGATCCATATGATATTGTAGTTTATGGTCCCTGTGGTTTCACGTCTCGTAACCTCTTTGAGCCTATAAGGTTACAATATTTCCACCAGCTTCTGCTTCTCATACCTTCTAGGAAGACAACCCAAAGTTAGTGAATCTCTGGTTTAAAAGGATCACGCGAAAATGTGACAGTGGCGCACCCCATCACCACCAATGGCCAATACTTCATACGCTTTTTCACTTCAATGTGAGGCAGAGGTAACCGAGAAAAGACGGATTTCAACTTATCTACTCATCATGTACGAGGTCGGGTCAGGAAAATGCTGCAATGTTGGTAAAAATAGGAATTTATTTGCAAAAAAATTGATGGTGTAGGTTGTTAGTCTGGTTGCGATCTTCTTCTTTCTGTGTTATGAAATGAAATGAAATCTTTCAGTTTAACGCCCCAATTATCTATGTCGTTTATGCTACAGAAGACAATGATTAAAACAAGTGAATGATGATGGAAGAATTGATGGAATGATAATGTGGGAGGAAACGGGAGTATCCCGAGAAACCCACAGAGACATGATGTCTACCACAAACTTGCGTGGCCGTGGATAGAACCAGGGACCCCACACACCAGAGATAAGCACTCTATCACTGAGCCACTGTGCCCTCCTTTCTTCTGTGTTGAAGGAAACAAATAGACCCCTATATCTCCTTTGATGGAGGTAAGAATACTCCGTTTAACAATGAGTATTCTTTGTATGGCTCTGGAAATTGTATTTATATCAAATTACCTCCATTAATGTGCTAAAAATTAATCCCTATTTATAATGTCAAGCCAAAGCGCTTAAGCTAGAAACTTCAAATTTTGACAGTGCATAGAATTTGTAACGTAAGATATTACCAAGGAAGAATTTTTGGAAATTCGACTGGGAGGGAAGGAGTTGAGTTGAGTTGAGTTTAAAATCCCGTTCAGCAGCGAGGCTATATGAGACGTGGACCTACTGATTAACGTGGAATCCGAACCACATGAGCTCCCGCCGGGAATCGAACCCGGGACTCCCATGCCAAACACGCGTACTGGGAGGGAAGGAAAGAAGAGTAGCAATTATTATAGTAAATTATTCATATCTCCGAATCTCTGAAGGGTAGAGACATGAAATTTGGTATATGGATTTTCCACTCAAAATAATTAGAGACGTGTTTCAGAGTTTTAAGATACTTTCTTCCAATATAAGAAAAAAGAAAAAGAGTGGACATTGAAATGATTAAACTAGAGTGAGAAATATAAAAATTGGTAGATGTGTTTCAGGGTGCTTCTCTCACGGTCAGTAGGGAAGAAAAAAGGCAGTAAGAAAAAAGGGTGAGAGTTGCAATTAATACAATAAAATGATCGAACCCATACGATTAGAGACACGTTAATTAAAGACGTGCTTTAATCAGGGCTGCCATTTAGGGAGGGCAGGAGGGGGCAATTGCCCCCCCCAAGAGTTTGAGGAATACATATACTTTAATCGATTGCCTACTAATATACTAGTATAAAACGTGAAAGTCTTATGTCGGTGGTACTCTTGTCCCCCCCAAGCGAAATCTGAAATGACGCCCCTGGCTTTAATTTTTTTTTATTATTATTTTTTTTTCGTTTGAAAGGAAAGAAAGAAAGGTGGAGGATGAAGTTTGTTATAATAAGAGGACCATATCTGGAAATCCTTTCAGGTTTGAGACATGTTGGGGCTATATAAGAGGTGCGAGACCACATGCCAATCAAGTGCAAATGTATGGGGCAGTGTACCCAAATTGGATGATTTTCAAAAGTCCTCGCGCCACCAAAATTTCAACTTGGGCGACATGATACTTTTTGAGCTACTTGTAATTATCTGCAGGCTAGAACTATTAAGAAATCACGAATTATTAGTTCCATATAATAGAATAAATATTTTGTTTGTTGATTATTCTATTCACAATGAACAATAGTTTTACTAAAACTAACATCGATACTAGTTCAATTTTTGTTTTAGTACATTTTAATCTCTAGATCTGACAATTAGAATTTTCTTAAGTTTGCACTGTTGTAGTATTACTGACCGTGTTGCTGCCCCAGTTAATGCCTGAGCCTAGAAGTTATACGGAGCTGTGTAAAATGAATATCGCAAATTTAATTGTGTTATTGCCTTGTCCATTTTATAGAGGGCTGCAAGGGCTGAAATTTTTAGCCCAGGCCCGGCCCGTCAATTTATAACGTGTGTCCGACCCGAGTCCAAAATATGTTTTAGCATTTAGGTCTGAGCTCTGTGATAATCAGATGAGTCCCCCCGCAGAAAAAAAACGAATTACAGAAACTTCATAATTAACGCAAAATTGCATTTGGGTCGAGCAGAAAACGAATGAGAGAGTGTTAGAAATGTTGGGTGAGAAAAGAACACTTTTAGATATTATTAGGAAGAGGAAGAGAAACTGGTTGGGACATTGCCCAAGAAGAGATTGTATCATGAGGGACGTCCTAGAGGGTATGGTGGCGGGAAAGAGAGGGAGGGGGCGAAGGAGACTACAATTAATGGATGATATAAAAACAGAAAGATCATACGCGAAGACGAAGAAGTTAGCGGAGGACTGCAGCTTAGCTTCTCAGCTGCAGCAAGTGACCTGCCAATAAGGCAGAATACCTATGATGATGATGATCATGTATTTTCATTTACAGCAATTAGATGTTTAATTTTACAGCTGCGCTTTAAAAATTCTCCAAAAAGAATGGTCCAATAAATATCGTTGTACAGTATGTTTACAGTTAGACCCGAGAAATATGGTTGTATATTTAAACATTTACGGCCGAACCCGGCCCGGGTCCGAAGTGATATATGCTTTATAGGCCCGAGTCTGGCCCGCGGGATAGACCCGAGTCCGTGCAGACCTCAACCATCTTAACATAATGCGTAAGTGGAGCTACAATAAATCTTCGAAAATTCATAGCTCCCAGAAAAAGAATTAAGCAAATGAATTTAAAACGTGAGGAATAACCGTGAATAAAAATACTGTAAACGTTCTAAAGTGTAGTTCAGAGCCCACAAAACTGATTAAGTAAACTGTGTCCTTGAAAATCAGAAAAGTCGCCAATTTTAAACTATTATCGCCTGCCCAGCTCATTGCACACTGCCACTGACGTAGTATGGAGCTTACCTTAACCCATCACCACCAACAGTCAGAAATTGCGATCGCCGCATGACCATTGCCAACCCAGACATCACACACTTCTATGTTTGGGCTACAAGTAGTTCAAATCCACTACTTTTTGAGCACACCCTCACTACTTTTTCATCTTCAAATCTGGCAACACTAATCTGGGGATGAAGTCCTCAGCTAGTTGAAGACTAGTTCACAACATAAATTTAAAATAAAGCCGGAATAATCCTACAGACCCAAGTGTATATTTACACTTGCAGATATCCTATAGATTAATACATTCAATTCATGTGCAGTAATGCGCTTTGATAAATTTGGAAAGTCATCTTGACATTTTCCACCAGAACCAACTTTTTTTTTTTTTTTTTTTTTTTTTTTAAGATACAATTAGAAAATTTCTTTGTATAGGATTGAGAGAAGAACCTGGTTTGAAGTTTCGCCTATTACTTGAACTACTTTCTATGTTTTCTCTGTTATCAATTTAAGTATTGGTTCAACTCCCATCAGCCAAGAAGTATTTCCCTGAACATTAGACAATTATCTGGACAAACAACAGAAGCTTGTCTATAGAAAGTGTTCTCTGACGGTAATACCAATAGCAAATATTAATAGTTATTGATGAATGTGACAAATCCTCAAAGATGCTCATTCATTGAAGCATAAAATGAGCACGTGAGTAGGAGACGGCCTCAAAGATTCTAAATTTAAATTATGAACTAACCAGTCAAAACATAAGCTGTTTTGTTTCACTTTCAAACAACGAATAAAGCAATGGAAAGTGTGATACTTGAATGAAACAAGAAGTACAATTCTTCTATTTGATCGTCACTTTGTTTTTAAAACAAAAACATGTCGATTAGAAAAAGAAATAGATGAAGGTGAGAGCCCGCACGTGTGTTTCCTTTTACACCCACGTGGAGCGCTGGCATGCACTCACAACGCAGCTTGATGTCTTTTTTTTTTTTTTTTTTTTTTTTGTCTATACTTGAGACGTTCAATTTTGTACAGACAGAAGGCTTTTTATTTCATACCGCTTTCAAATATTGTCGTCTCTAAAATATTTGCCACGAGAGGTCAATATATGTTTCACCCGAAACTTATATTACTCCATTAATCGAGTTTCTAGAATAGCATAGGAGGTACGGTGACTCAGTGATAGAGCATTTACCTCTGGTGCGTGGAGTCCCTGGTTCGACCCTCGGCCAGCTACGTTTGTGTCCGTGAGTTTTCTCAAGGTACTCCTGTATTCTCCCACATTCTCATTTCACAAATTCTTCCATCACAATTAACTTGCCTTAATCATCCGTCCCTGAAGAGCATAATCGTGCAATGTTTAACTGAAAGATTCAATTTTCTTTTTTTATATATTGAAGACTAGGTAAAATGCATGTTTTTCCCACGCCAAGAATAGATCTATTGATAATATTTGAAATGTATATTTGCTTTATTTGGACTATTTTTATATTGAGAAAAATATAGAAATTGCCTCCCTTCCCTCACTTACAAGTGGAAATTCCTAGAAGGTTAAGGCATATGCCCTGCTATATTTTTAACAAAGTTTCCATATACCAAGTTTCATGGGCCCATTTCCGTCCTTATTTCTCTATGACTTCTGGGGAGAAATGATCAGACTCTTGCGTTACGGGCTACAAATTTCTGACTGGTTAAGTATAAGTAACTCTTTGTTGGGTGATGCGTGGTCAACATATATAGGCAAAATTCGCTTTCTCTTTGATTGTCTTACAAGAGCTTCTTTACTGTCTTGTAATAGTGGACCAATACCAGAAAGTCTGTACTCCAGTGGAGATATCTTGAACTAGAAAAAGATATCACTGAACAATGCAACGTTTATTTTAAAATAACAACTAGAGCAAGCCCCATTATGCTTTATTTTTTGTTTAATTATGCTTTATTTTTTTTTTCAAATTATGCTTTATTGTTAATTTCAATCATTGTTTTACATTAATTGTGTATAATGTAGAATATTTACTATACATTAAATAATCTAAATATTTTGATCTATTTATTAATATTTTATAAAGCAATTTCTTTCGTATTTAATCAACTTTCTACTTAATGCACTGTAAAGAGATATGCTTTGCTCGAATCACTTTTTTTTTTTTATCACTTGTGTGCACCTTAGAGGTGCATATATACAGAAAGGGAAGATATACAGAAAGATGCACAAAAAGTACAGAAAGTGCTCAAGTTCGAGAGGTACAAATAACAATATAGTGTGGAGTTCTTGTGTACTATTCATTGTTGGCGGAAAGTTTTCTCTTTTCTTTTCTCCACATCAAAGGATTACACCGAAAAATTTACAGAAATAAAAATAAGCTTTTCATTGTTGCATTGTTATGTTCTCAATGATTTTGCGTTGTAAATATTCAAAAAAATATATTAATGTAGTATGTGTTAAACTTGTACTTAAATAGAATTTCCAAGAATTATGCTATATTCTAAATTATGCTTTATGCTTTATTTTCTAAAATTATGCTTTATTATGCTTTTAAAATTAGTTTCTTCTGGACACCACAACCATGTTCAGGGTACCAACCATATGTGTAAATTGCTATTATGCTTTTTATGCTTTTGGGTTGCTCTAATAATAACTGTGTGACAGTTTTGCCAATTAACTTACCATATTGGCTTCATCAGACACTGTCATATTAAGTTATCTATGTTAGTATTAAGTTATCTATGTTATTATTAAGTTATCTAATAGAGACAGTGTCTAATGAAGCCAATATGTTTAATTAATTGGCGAAACTGTCACTCAGTTATTATTTTAAAATAAACATTGCTTAGTTCAGTGATTTGTCTTTCCAGTTCAAGTTATCTAATCCAGTAAGGAATCAATAGCAGCATTACAAAACGCGTGCCCATTAGGACACTAAACTTCATGACAAACGACAGGCTCTAGGAACGAAGAAATACACATACACCTTTGTATAATATTTAATAGTTATTTCCCAACTACAAGAATAGTTATTGGACTATGTTTCCGTTAATCTCGATATATGAACAATTTTGTGACCTTGTGTAATGGTATGACCAAAAGACGTTGATGACTTGTTATAGATGTGCAACGTGTGGACAGTATATCTACTCCACTGTGTTATTTATCGCTTTCAAAGGGGCGCGTTGACTCAATGCTACAGCGCTCACCTCCGATGCGAAGGGTTCTTGGTTCGATTCCATATTATATGAGTTTATAATGGTCAACATCGTGTCCTCCCGTTCCTTCCCATATTCTTATTCCATCATTTTTTTCATAATTATTCACACTTTCAATTAACTCCAGTATTCTTTAGCACAAAGAGCGTATCGTGGGACGTTAATTGATAAATTCTGTTCTTGTAGTCAGAAGCGGATTTAGAAGATAAAAACTAGGGAGAGGGCAGCCAGAACCCAGACTAAGATAGGTATATCATGAGTTTACTATAAACTTTCAAAAATATATGAATAGCTTAAATTATTTTTGTCACCCAAAAAATGGAGGGGCCTAGACCCCCTGGCCCCGGTAGGCAAGATCCGCCGCTGTAGTTCCATTAGGAGAACCTCTATTACTTGAAAGCACAAATAGTTTTATCGTAAAATAACCTAAAATTTCAAACTAATAACAAGAAAATTACTATGCACATTATTAATATAAAGGGAGTATCACAAGTTCGCGGCAACAGTCCAACTCTATTATATTGTAAGTAAAGATGATACGAGAAAATAGAACGATAGGAAAGTTGTTGGAAATATGTGGTTTTCAATATAAAATGGTGGAAATTTTCCAATCACACCAGCCGTTTGAGCTCTCACTGGTAAGGCACCCTACATTAAATGAAAAAGCAACGTTGGCAATCCAGCATGTTGTTTCCTTGGGCCCCCCTCACCAAATAAACAATACGCCATTGTTGAGAAATTATTTGAATTGTTCTATCCTAGTAGCAAAGAAAGCTTGTATCAAGTTGGTTGCAAGCTTGCCTAGCAATCCTGGAAAGCTTGCATACTGTTTGCATGGGAAACATGAAAGCTTAGTGCAAGCTCAATCCTAGTTACAAAGTTTCATAGGATCAAGCTTGCATTAAGCTTGTCACTCAAGCTTGAAGTAAGCGTTTTTCACCTGCAAATGCAAGTATGTCAAGACAAATGTAAGTAATTTACAAGTGCATCATGGCCTCTGCGTCGTGCGAGTCAAGCTAAATCCAAGCATTTGGAACTTCATTTAGGCAACATGTATGAAAGCTTCCTTGCTACTATGGTAGGTTCCCTCACACAAAGATGTGCACGGTTAATTTTTGCTTGTCCTTAACGTTCCTTTCGAACAGCCTACTGAATAGGATCTTTTAAATTATTTATTTAACATCCGCTTTACCAGTGTGGAGCCCAAACAGTTGATTCGATTGGTAAAAACTCTACACTAGCCTATTTAGATTGAAAACCACTTATTTTTTTAACAATGTTCCATTTTTCGCATGTTTACTCATAATGGTGTTGGCCTACGGCTTCGGACTTTTGATACACCTGGTATATGTATAGACGATTGGTAATTCAGGTATAACTTGTGAGCTGTTTTACATTCCATCAAAACCACAAAAAAGATGGTTTTAATTAAAATAAATGGCTATTCACATAGGCTTAGACACTTAAAAAAAAAAAAAAAAAAAAAAGTTCGTAAATGCAACACGCTTTCAATATAGTACTTTACAACTGGGGCCTGTCTTGCCAGTAGCAATTTTCTTTCGTCCTTCCATTAAGACATTCTCCGCAACTTGACATGTATTACGGCGAGTACAGTGCAAACAACCACTTGAGTTGCACCGAGACATAAACCAAACCTCCGATATCCCATTGTTAATGTGTCTGTCAGACCATTCGCCATGTGAAAAGACGTGACAAAAGAGAACAAGAACCTTTTTCCTTGAGGCACGTGTTCGAAATCCTTCCTTCTACACGTGTTCACCCATCGCTTAAATCAAATGTTATTGTCCTCCAAAGTCACGGATTTACATAAGTTCATTGTTTATTTACTAAAAGAAACAAACAGAAAGCGCAACCCGAATCTATCAAGCATTGTTCTGTGCACAGAGTAAACAGTATTACAGCTGATTCCTCAACAACAGAAGTTAAGCCACGCCTACCAGCTTTATTATTTTCCGATAGGTTTACAAACGTTATGTGTTAATTTTGTTCACTCTGTTCACCAAAACCTAATTTGTGAAATCGTGATCACTACAAAGTGGGTATTTCATTGGGAATGCTACTCCAGTATTGTCAGCTGGCAGGAAATATCGGGTAAAACCGGAATTTCTGATTACTTGCGGGAATTTTTTCTTTAAAATAAACTGAAAATAGAAAATTTTGACATTCTCGATTTTCCTAGCACGATTTCTCATTCCTTCGTTCATTCATTCTCTTCCTCATGAACACACGAAGACATATACCTATCCATCTCAACGTTGACATGAATACAAAACATTTTATATTTATCTAAACGGGGATAACTAGTAACCCCTATGAAAGAAGAAAGACACCAGATAAAAGTCAGAAAAAACACTAAGAAACAAGAACTAAGACCATGAACTGGTGCGCTTTTGCACGTAGTCGGAAACTTCATGGCTCCAGGGTTCGGATTTAGGGAGGTACCCAAACACAGAAATCGTCACAATCACAATAGCTTGGTCACTCATATATCTTTATAAGTCTAACAGATCTGCAATTAACAGAATCAGACTCATACAATTTAAGGAACACACGTGTCTTTTGGACCATTGGTTGATATGAAAACGGCAGGAACACGAGGTCCTGTGCCTGTCTACCCTTAACTCCCATTGACAGCAGGGCTGAGGTCAATGCGTGGCGTTTAAAGACGAACTATTTTCAGGTTGAGAGCAATGAGGCTGAATGAAGCTGATAATTATTCGCATGTATATATATATATATATATATATATATATATATATATATATATATATATATATATATATATATATATATATATATATATATATATACAGGGTTTTCATAAAGTATGGACGGATTTAATTCGCTTATAATTTACATAAAAATGCTCATATTGAAATAAAATAAAGTGCAAACGGTAGCGGAAGGATTAAATTTTTTACCTGTAATCTGCACCAGCTCAGTTCATTCACCGCCACACCTCCAACTGGGCGCCATTTACGTCCACACATTCGCGTAGGCGGCGCTGGAATCCACTCACAGCGTTCCGCCGTGTTTGATCCGAAATGCCAGCCACAGACGCCCTGATTTTGTCCTTTAAGTTCTCCAAACCACTTGGCTTCTTTGCATAAATTTCCGTTTTCACATGACCCCAAAGCCAGAAGTCGCAGGGGGTAAGGTCGTGTGATCTTGGCGGCCAAGCGGTGGGGCCACCGCGGCCAATCCATCGGTTAGGGAATTTCTCGTCAAGGAACTGTCTCACCTTGATTGCATAGTGAGGGGGTGCTCCGTCCTGTTGGAACACGATGTCGTTCTGGATTCCACGTGCCTCCAGTTCCGGAATGAGGTATTTCTGCAATATATCCAAGTACGAATCTCCATTCACGGTCTCCATCTGATTGGACCATTCTTTTTTGAAGAGATCATAGGACACAGCGCACCAAACGTTCACTTTAGGGCTATCTCTCTCATGTGTCTCAAATTCCTTTGGGTTTTCCGTGCCCCAAACGCGACAGTTGTGTCGGTTAACCTTCCCGGAGACATGGAAGGTTGCCTCATCTGAGAACATGATGGCTGAAAGGAGAACGTCGCCATGTTTCAACTGCTTGAGCATGGCGTCACAGAAGTTGAACCGGATGTCCAAATCTTCATCATGCAGATCCTGAACTATCTTGATTTTGTAGCCTTTGGCCTTGATCGTCTTCTTGGCTATCTTAAACACGGTTGTCTGTGGAATTCCGAGTTCCATGGACCGTCTAGGAATCGACTTCTGTGGGCTGTTGATGATGCTTTCCCTTACCCTGCTCACTGTTACAGGCGATGTTGGCGGCCTCCCACTTCGAGGACGGTCCAGGACGCTTCCTGTCTCCAAGAACTTAGCATGCCACTTTCGGATTGCACTCTCAGTCGGTGCCGGCTTTTTGAACTCTTTGGTGAACTTTCGACACACCAGAATTGGTGATTTTAGCTCTGCGTACCACAGAACACATTGCGCTTTCTCTTTCACCGACGCCATCTTTGATACGGTAAAAAAAATAGTCTTCTCAGAGGAGTTTTTCATTTATTTATTTCTTTAAAAGACACACACACCAATACAGCTTACAACTTACTTTTAACAGTAAACATTGAAACAACAATGAAAACAACAATGGATGGAATTTGGTAAGAAACTGACCCTTGCCCTCCCTCTCCCTTTTTCAACGTCTTCAGAGTTGCCGCTTATCTAACAGTGTTGCCAACTAAAAATTTAATCCTTCCGCTACCGTTTGCACTTTATTTGATTTCATTATGAGCATTTTTATGAAAATTATAAGCAAATTAAATCCGTCCAGACTTTATGAAAACCTTTTATATACTGTATATATTGGTTGTCTACGAATTTCGTTAGATGACCGAAGTCAAGCAGTGTGGATGCTAGTTTCTGCATTTGGATGAATGACCACTGGAAAAACAGAAGATGTGAGAGTACAGCATTCATCCAACGTCATAAAGCAACATGAGAAGTTGCTCTGATGATGAGGGGGAAGTAATCCAATCAAGAAAACCAATAACAACGGCGATGGGACTCCTCATGTGCTGACCACATATCCACTAACTAAAATTCTTCTTTCATGATACATAAAGTTTACACGACAGTTGGGTTTTCCGTTGTCTTCAAAGAACTTCTTTTCAAACACTAGAAATGATTCTCATAACATCTCATAGCAGCTTCAAACAATTGCTGATGATTTCAACTAGTATGATTCCAATGCCTCTCTTAATGATTCGTTTATGTAGTCATTTCTAACTGGCCATTGTATGACGTAGGAACAGGGTTTTGGGCCGAATGAAGGGCTGTAAGAAATAGAGGGAGCAAAGGAGGGGAGAGATTGAATTAGGGGAATGGAATAACACAAATGTTCCCCATGTACTAGTAATAATAGATAGATTAATTTGATTCTTCTGTTTCTCCTCCCTCATTTACCTTCTACCTAGGTACTCTAATTTCTACCACATCTCTATAATTAAGACCATTTCTTCTCAAATAACACATAACCAGATTTGATTTTCAGTTTAGAGTCTCTTTCAGCAGCGAGGCTATATGAGACGTTGACCTACAGCTTAACGTGGGTTCCGAACCACATGAGCTTCCGTCGAGAATCGAATCCGGACCTCCCACACCAAAAGCGCGTAAGCTAATCGCTTATCCACGAGAGCTCTTATACATAACCAGTTTTCTTCTTTTTTTCTTAGCTACTTCCAGTGATGCTTTTCTTTTCCAAATCTATTTCTTCATTAGAGACCCACTTCATTTTCTCCATTTTTCTCTAGAGCTACATTTCGAGTACCTCCTGTCATTTCTTCATCACTCTTCCGTAATGTCCACTATAATGCCCCATACAGTATAATACAGCGTGATTCAAAATGATATGAACGATTACAACTCCTTATAACTTTTTTATTAATCATCCAAATAGCTTCAAACCTTACAGTTAAATGTTAAAACTCTCCAAGTTTTTGTGATAAAAAAAATGAAAATAGTACATCACAAATGTTCTATGTAGGCCCCCTTTGTTACCCTGCATACATCTATTCGGTATTCCAATTCCGCCCAGACCTGTTTCAACATGTTTGCATCAACAGTTTGCACTGCAGCAGTCATGCGCTTTTTCAGTTCATTCACATCTTGGAGTAGAGAGGGTTTATAGACAATGTCTTTTAGATGTCCCCACAGAAAAAATCGCTCTTTGCTAACTCTTCTTGTTAACTTTTGTAGGCTGCGTTAGAAACTGGTTCGAACCCTTTCGACATCTGCCTCAGAAGTGGACGGCCTACCGGGCGATTTTTCTTTACAAATGCGTCCCGTTCTGTTGAATTTGTCATACCACTTACGTATGGAGTTCTTTGATGGTGGATATTTATGAAATTTTGTGCGGAACTCGCGTTGAACACTAACAACAGACCGATAAACGTGAAACTGTAAAACGCAAAATGCTCTCTCTGCACCACAGGTAGCCATCTTGGAACTAATCACTCTGCTACCTAGCGGATAAATTTTAAATTACTACACTCGTTCCAAACAAAACTTGAGGATAATATTGAAAGTATTTCCATAGAGATGTCATTGTTGATAGAATAGAACGTTTCCTTATCGTTCACATCATTTTGAATCACGCTGTATATAAGAATATTCGATACGGAATATTTGCCAAATCTTTGTAGCTTAAATAAAAACCTTCTTGTGTACGTACACCGAGGTTTTAAAAGACAGGAGGACTTCTAACTTGGACTCTAATAAGGCCTTTCCTACTACATTATCTCGCCTCCATGAAGTTAGATTATAGGAACCCACGCCACTCTTTCCTAAAAGTTGTTTCAGAATTCCTATCCTTCATTTCACATCTCGTTCACATTTTAAATTCGTACTAATTGCGCTACCTGGGTAACTAATTTACTTCTAGGTTGATGAAACCGATAGACTACGATTGAAATTGTACAAGGTGTGCGCTGCACAGAAAATTTTTCACTGGTTTAAAATGTTAGTTGAGAGATCGATGACACATCTTGTTATTTAAGCAAACACCGATTGCCAATTGAACTTAGAAGTCACTTGTGTTTAAGTGAAACGAACACAAAGGGTTTCTATTTTGATAGGATGAGTGATAACATTAATAATCATTATAGTGATTGTTTACTTCTTCCGATCTAATTGATTATTTATTTATTTTTACGTTTATGCTGATCCGGATGCTGTGTCAGTGTTTATATTTTCAAAGCAAATCTTTTTTTTTTTTTTTTTTTTTTGAAGAGCTGCTTTAATGATGAAGAAGAACTTCAAATAATATCAAGCAGCTCTTCTCCTGTACTTGAATGAGTTCTCCGACTTTCATTTCATCGTGTGTATGTGTGTGTTTGTGTGTGTAGTATAATCTGTATAAGACATCCACATAATTCTGCAAAAAATGAGAACACTTCTCCAGGGAACTTACGGTACAAACAAAATACTTTTCTTTCTTTCTCTCTCTTTCTTGTCAGAAGGGCAAGAAAAAGAAGCAGGTGCCCCAATCGCCCGAAACAAAAGTGTGTAGCTCTCTCATCTTTTGCCATCAGATGCATTACATAACGGTAGATCTCTTTATTTTCCCTCCTTCATTGACATTTTTTTCTTGTTTTCTTGTATATTCTTCATGTCCTCTCAGATATGCATATAAATACACACAAACATAGTGACCTATTTCTGTAAATAAATATATGAATAGCACGTATGCATAAAGCAACAACATATGCAAAACAAATATCCTACACGAAAATAAACAGATTATTGTTTCCGAGTGTAAAATAAATAACTTCATAAAATTTCAGGCTGTTATGACCTAGAGTGCATCAATGGGAGTAAGCTTAAGTATTGACCTAAACATCATCTAAGTGTTGGTCTTACTGGAGAGTATTAAGGTTTCTTCACAGATACACTCATCAAAGGTTTATTGCCGCAGAAAAAGTCTGCTACTGGATTATAATAAGACGTTTACCATTGTTTTCTTATTCATTTCCCTATCACTTTTCCCCCGTATTATGCTTCTATTTTCTTCTTAGCATACTGAAATGTCTCTTTTACACAGATTTCCCAAATGCAACTTTATTATATACTCATGCATATATCCCGGCTAGAGACCCTTCGCGTCCATCTCCAAGTGTATGTATGATACTTGAATCAGTTAATGCAAAAACCGCTTCAAACAAACTTAGTTTTGAGAAAAATAATAATAAAAAAACAATATTGCAGTTTTGAAACTATAAAATCAAAATGAATCATTTTTTCTTCGTATAGATCAGGGTTTCTCAATCTGGTGGTCTCGAAGATAAGCGGAAGAGATAAATACATTTAGAATCTAATACTGGGAAATATTTTAAATATTATTTTTAGTTTTGTTCTGACAGGAATGTTTGTATTTTTATACGCACTGTTAAGAACAAGAAAAAAATAAGTCTACTAAACATTTTCACCAGGTGCAGAGTTGTTTAAAAATCAATTTAGTGTAAGTAAAAAACGATCGGACTTGACATTTGTAATCTGAATGAACTGACCAAATATGGTTTTAATCCATTCGCTTTTAGGGAAGTTATTGTATCCACTATATACAAGAAATGGATTCTACTGTTATAGAAATGGATATCGTGAGATCTCCACATTAGGTATATTAAAAATACCACAAAAGCATATTACAAACCAGAAATTATAAGGGGGTCGTAGACAAGAGAATGTGATAACATGGGGGTCATGATAGGAATTAGGTTGAGAACCACTGGTGTAGATAAAAATTACATTAGGTCTAATAGAATGCTGTATAAGAAAACCATTTTTATGTTCATTGCCATGGTAAAAAAAAAAAAAAAATGGTATCCGCTGTAGACTGAACCCCTTCTTGCATGTAAATATAGACGAAGAACTGTATGAATGTAATTTTATTTGGTTATTATTTTTTTGCTCCTTTTTTAAACACAAAACTGTGTTAAGACTTTTTTTTGCCAGCTTCCAGACGTTGCCGGTCTACCAACCGAATGTGACGAAATCAATAGCTATTGCCACTAACATATAAAACAAATATACTTCTCCATGCAGAAAGGGGTTCAGTCATTGACTCAAGCCCAATGCTACCTAGAATAATCGAAGCTGACATCTGTTTTATAAAATGTTAGACCATAGAAACTGAAGCTCTTTATGCATAGAAAACATTTATAGATGGGCCCAATAAGAACAAAAATCCGATGTTAACTCAATTTCGCCATTTTGGTTATTGAATCCCTTTTTGTATGAACGAATTCACTTATATGAGCAATATACTGAAAGTACGGTTGCCTAAGATCTCGTGCATTTTAAAATCCGAGATGACGTAAGAACATGACAGCTCTCGTCTCTCGAGATTAAGAAATTTCTCCAGTCTCGAGGGCAACACTATTAATCACCTCGAGTCTTAAAAACTTCTGTTTTAGTGTTACATGATTTATAGTATAAAAAAATTATAAATTGATGAAGTGATTATATGGACATAATGAAGAACATTTATTATCGTTTAAAGATACATAAGTCATTACACAATATACTCCAATGTTTAAATTAGACGCCTAGTATCAAAATCTGCCACATCAATTTAGCTTAGTTTCGAGTAATTTCCCAAAATGTGCAGCGAATCTCCATCAGAAGCGGATCCAGGGGGGGGGGGTTATCGGGGCGATCGCCTCCTCCAGAAGAGGAAACTTTCTTATTTCATATATATAAATAAAACCCATCGCAAAGTTTAGAGCCCTTAAAAGTAGCAGTATGACAACCCACCGCCCCCCCCAGAATCGGTCCTGGATCCGCCCCTGATATATATACGTACAAAGTCCCATATTTGAACTTTTTTTTACTACCTAGGTATGATATACTGTTTCCATGTAATTCATCCAGATCAAACATGTAACAAACAATATGTAATTAAATTTCAGTAAAAAAAAAATCTATTTGGTGGTTTTTCATATTAGGCGCCTCAAATGTTATATCACATTTTTCGTAAACCTCTCGTGACATGAAGAGATTCTGATATCTTCTTAAAAAAAAAAAAAAAAAAAAAAAAAAAAAAGCTCAAATTTTATACATAAACTTACAAAAGACGACGAGGAAAACAATCCGAGAATCGAGACGAAAGGAAGTCGTGTATCGTGAGCAACTCTAATAGGAAGAGTGGAGTAGGTGAAAATACTCAATATGTTAACAAAAAGGTGAGGATACAACAGCTCGTAGGCAGTATGACAGCAACGAAATGAAATTATTGGTTTAACGTCCAACGATATGCTCATTACACTACAGAAGGTGAATCAATTATGAAAATTTTTAATCATGAAAATTTTCGTGAAAATTTGCTATAACTTCTAGTTTAATTGCGAAAATATCACACCATACAAACCGAGATATTTATCATATTGGTTATTGTTATTTTTCTTTCCGCAGTTCAAATATGAAACTGTTGAATGAAGTGTATTTACATTATTGTACTATTTACATAACGATCCACTGTTAGAATATACAACGGCGTCTCTACTGGAAGAACACAACTGTTAGTATTATACGTTTACTACAGAGAATAGCGACACCATATGCAATAGCAGTGAAGCTTGTCCTTCCATTGGAGTCGACAGCGACATTCTCATGATTAACAATAGCGACACTACGCGGCGCAACCCTGGGCCATTTATGTTTCACATCTACAGTATCGACAAACACTACGCAGCAAAGCTGTAAGATTTGCTTCCATCGTAGTCGACGGCGACATTATCAGTGTGTAGTTAGTGATTGGTATATAGATAATGTTGAATATTCAAATTTCTGTATATCTTAAAAAGCAACAATTAGTTCACTTAGTAGTATTTTTGTATGTGTTAAGTGGCCTACTTTTCAAAATAGTCATATTGTCTGCTAGGGATGCGCACGAAACAAGTCGAGACAGGATTTTCCTGACAAAATTCGAGTCGAGACACGGCTCTTCCAATAGAGAAATATACATTTTTCGAGTCGAGACATCACTTTTACAGCACATTTTCGAGACGAGACAGCCACAAATCTTGTCTCGTGCGCATCCCTATTGTCTGCTGTTTATTGAGTTAACTGGCAAATAAATAAATAAATACATAAATATGGCAACGTGGTATGAAGCGTAGCGAAGACCTTTAAATTGGTTATTAAAGAGGAAAAATCTATACTCCAGTACGTAAGTTCTAAGATTCTCTTTTCTTTTCGACATTCACCTTACAGAGTGGAAAAAAATCAATTTACATGAACTTTTCAATTAACAGAACCACATATATTTTGTTTGCACTCTGGTGATATATCTGAGTGCAACTGCAGTCATTATTTTCACCATCTGCTATAAGCAGATTAGCGAACTATTTCCTTTCCTTTGCTGTGTTTCTTTGTACTCTGGAACTCTGTTCTCCGGGTCACTTTTATTTGCCCAACCCTATAATAACCCTAAAATAACCCTAAAATTCGCATGAATTACAAGTACTCAAATACTTCCTCACTGAAGTAGTCACAAGAAACAATGATTCTTAAGAACATAGATGTAATCAGAAGAAACCTCGTGAATGTTCGCAACCAATGTAACTCCAGTGCATTATGGGGTTTGGGATTGGCTATTTTTACATAAAAAAGCAAGACTATAGAATGTACAAGAGCCACTTTTATTGGAATAAAATGGAAACTCAACATTTCTACCGAAAAGAGTGACACCATGCGCCGCAACTGTAAAGCTTCTGCCTACACCGCAGTCCACGGAACATTCACAGTGATGAATACGTATTGAAAGCAACAATTAGTTCATATAATACCTAGTACAATAGCATTTTGTATGTCATTTTCTTTTCAAAATAGTCATTCATCTGTTATTATTGAGTTAATTCACAAATAAATAAATAAGAAAATGTGGTATGAAGCGTAGTGAAAAACTTTTAAATTGGCTATTAAAGAAAAATGATTCAAAGACAAGTACGGAGATTCTAACATTCTCTCTCTCTCTTTTTTTTTAACATTCACCTTATAAAGTGGGAAAAAAATCAATTCACATGAACTTCTCAATTGATAGAAAATTACTAATAAGTGGTAAAGTAACGGCAAATCTCTTATTGCAATGGAAGGCCAATATCAAGACTGATGAACGTAATTACAAAGCTTTCTCGTACTATTACTTACAGCCTATATTTCTTGTCAGTAGTTGTTGTTGAAAGCCATGAAACGATAAACGAGGAAAGTATTTTAATATCTCTTCAATTATGTAGTACATATCACAAAGAGCATGCTCCTTATCAGTGTTGCCACTAAGAACATTTTTATACGTAAATCTAGCCATAATCTAGAGACGAGTGATACATACATTTTTAATAAAATCATTATGTGTTATTTGTTTCAAAAAAAAATCCCTAATGATTCAGCCAAAGAAAAGTGTTGTCCACCCGGATTGTGCTCGTTCAACTGAATGATGTGTGGTCTGCGAATCGATTCCAACGCCATTACACCTACTTATCTAGAGTAGAATTATTTGGTCTAGGAATTAATTCGTGCGGGTGGACAAGAGATGGCGCAACGAACGGAGCGTCCCACAGTTCCGTGTATCCACACATGTGTTGCAAACCCCTGTCATCGCGTATCGTTCGTAGTATAGGGCAGTGGATTAAAGCGTCAACAACACCAGTTTGTAGTTAAGTGAACATGGCGCAATTTGTGCCTGATAAAGTGTTTTTGCGGGGTGTCCTGCTGCATTACTTTAACATGCAGAAAAGTGCGACTGAAAGTCATCGTATTTTGGTGGAAGTGTATGGTGACCATGCTCTAGCTGAGCGAACGTGTCAGAAGTGGTTTGCACGGTTTAGAAGTGGTGATTTCGGCTTGGCAGACCAAGAGCGAGCTGGACAGCCAAAAAAATTTCAAGACGAAGAATTGACAGCATTGCTCGAGCAGGATTCGTGTCAAACGCAGGAACAACTTGCAGCAGCATTAGGCGTTGATCAGACAACAGTCTCCAAACGCTTGAAAGCCATGGGAATGATTCAAAAGATGTCACATTGGGTTCCACATGAATTGAAAGACAGAGACGTTGAAAGACGAAAAACCATTTGCGAATTGCTGCTTCAACGACAGAGCAGAAAGGGGTTTCTGCATCGAATTATTACGGGTGATGAGAAGTGGATCCATTACGAGAACCCTAAACGAAAAAAGGCCTGGGTGAAACCAGGTGAACCAGGTCCATCACAACCAAAACGAGATATTCACTGTGCAAAGGTTATGCTGTGCATATGGTGGGATATGAAAGGTGTGGTGTACTATGAGCTGCTGCAACCGGGTGAAACTATGAACGGAGAACGTTATCGACGACAATTAATGCGTTTGAAGCAAGCTCTGGCCAGAACACGACCAGAATGGGAGAACAGACATGATAAACTTATTGTTCAACATGATAACGCTCGCCCACATGTCGCAAAACCGGTCAAAACCTATTTAGAAAATGTCGGATGGGAAGTTTTACCCCACCCGCCGTATTCACCAGACGTTGCTCCTTCGGACTACTACTTGTTCGATTGCATGAACAACGATTTGATTGGACAGCGGTTTACTTCTTCAGAAGATATCGAAACATGGGTCTCTGACTGGATCGCTTCCAAGGATGAGGACTTCTTTCGCCACGGAATCCGTACATTGCCTGACAGATGGGCGAAAGTGGTGGCTAGCGATGGACAATATTTTTCTTAAGGTATTTATGTATTTTGTGTTTGTACTACAGCTTCAATGTGTGCGTACCAACCGCACGAATTAATTCCTAGACCAAATAGCTCTCTATTAATTCAAGTAACCTTAATGTATGGTTGACACTAAAACAAATTACTGCACTCAAAGGAGCAATGAAACTCGAGATGTATATATCAAATGCAAGCTCTTTAACTATTAGGCTTATGGACGCAATCATCATCACCCTCTTCTTCTTCTTACTACCACTACTAGTACTACTACTACTACTACTACTACTACTACTAATAATAATAATAATAATAATAATAATAATAATAGCTTCCCTCAATAAAACATTTTGTTTTTATACTTATTAAGCATTCATAATAACTAGGTATACGTAATGTAAGTAAAGTAAAAATTGTTTAATATTGTGTATCACAGTTGTGTTCATATTTGCTAATGGAAACGAATTAAAAAATGTGAAAGAATGGGGATGAACGTATTCGTGAAAAGATATAGGCCTACTTCCTGTATATAGTTCCCTTATATGGACATAATATGACATCACATTTAGTATTTAATTTAGACCAAATTTACATCGTGAAGTAAGACCAAGTTCTATCGAGATGTGATTTAAAAAAAAAAAATCACACAAATACATTACCGGTATGAAAAATGTAGCAAAAATCTAATATTTGCCAGCCTATAATTGCTGTTATATTACTTTCTTTTTATCATTTTAGTAGTGTTTAAGTTGTGTTGTTTACTGTGATTTCCTGTCTTCAATGCTAAAAACTACTGCGTACAAAGACTTCATATAATATGACATGACTATATAAAAACTGGAATGTTTTGACATTTTAGGCTGCATGGGAATGAAATGTTTGTTGTATTCTATAAATCTGAACGAGACTTGTAGATTAGAGTTTTACTTGTCTGAAGAAAACTCGGAGAACTTCTGATTACGATTATTTTACAGCTATGTAGTATAAGCAAAATTACATTCTATGCAAACTATGGCTGATGTTATTTGTTGATTTTCAACGTCTTTCCTCAGTAGAGAGTTTATATGAGACCTGAATCTATTCCTGGACTGAAACATTGCTATCCCATCAAGAATCAAATCCGAGACCCCATGCTCCAAAGGCGCATGCGCTAGCCATTAGATCAGAGGAGAGAACCATGGTCGAAATGGACAGTGGGAAAAAAATACTACTCAAGTGCACACTGAATTTTCAAATCCCAAATAGTTGTAGCTCATACAATCATATACATATATATTACTTACACCAATGTATTTTAGAGTTAAGCTGTGAAGTTTTTGGATAATACAGAAATAAGCGGATTGTACAGTTTCTATTCTCTATTTTCCCCGGGTCTCCCGTTTGCTCTCATATATCATTACACTAATTCTCCCATTATTGTTGATTTTCGTTAATTTATCCATCTCCTTTATAACCTACAAGAAATCAGCATTACTAAACATAAAAGAAAAAATTCATTCCATTTTCTCCATGAATATATTTAGCAAGATGCGCACAAATTATTGCAAAAATGAAGTGTAGCGGTTTTTGGAGTTATACCATTATACCACCCTTTCCATCTCACGTACGAACTACGACAACCTTCTTTCCTAATTTTAGCGGAAATTCCAAAGATAACGGGGACTATCGAGATCGTGTACAATTGTGTTTCTCAAACTTTTTTACAAGTGGGGGATTACTTTTATTAGTCAGAATCTTCTACGACCCACTCTACTCTGGTCTATTCAAATGAAAAATTTTATCGCTCTTTTTACAAACATGTTTTTGAGCATGTAGCAGTATGTTTATATTTTTAAAATTCGCTTTAAAAGCAAATGTATACTAGCTTTTCTTTTTAAGTAATTAAAAGCTATTAAGAACATTTTATAACATAATAATACAAATATACAAGCGATTAGAATACGTATAATCTTTATCTTATACAAAAATAAATCTTTATCTTATAAAATTGTTCAATCTATTATATGTGTATTCTGTCTATACCTGTTAGAGGTTCTCAACTATAGTGTATGATATCCAAGTCACTTTCTTGAAGTGTAGCGTCCACTTCGAGCACAGAGGTTATATGAGACGTAAACCTATCGTTTGATGTCGAATCCAAGCTATCTTAATGCGTTGAATTCTCTTCCATCGAGAATCTAACTAGGGACTACGTGCGCCACTAGACCAGCTAGAAGAGCACACATTTCAGTTGAAATTTATTTTTTCTGTCTTATTTGAACTAATGCTGAATCTAAAAGGATCACAAGTACATACTCCGAGGCTCACAGTTTGAGAAACAATGAGGTAGGACCTTTCCAGTTTTACACTTTTTTCTTCCGCTCTTTATTTAAACATTTAGCTAAAATTGTTGCAACACTGTTTCCATCATTTTTCTGTTAGTAGCAGGTAGTTGTCTGCAAGGCTTGTGGTTCCAATCTAAGGAAAGACAAACCATCAACCAAGTCCCGTTTTCCCATGATAGCGTTACAGTAACAGTGATCACTGCCCACGCGGAAGGGAACGTAACATTTCATTATTATGCCTTCGTTTCCTAAGTGAGTGTTGTTTGTAAGTACGCGGTGTGAACGATAAGAAAGGTTTTTCACAATCGTTAAAATGACATGATGTCATTTTCTCTTAACAAAAGCACATTAAACCAACTTGAGAGAAAGGACTTCTAACGCCTAATCTAAGAGAATAATTGCTATAAATTAAAGAGTCTAAAGTGACTTGCTATTCAACTGTACTCTAACAGACAAAGATTAAGTTAGGTATGCAAATCATAATTATGTTACTCGTTAAGGATTTAAAGAAAGCTAGGGATTATAAATACAAATCTAGAATTTCATTGAAGGTATATAGGTAGTGACAAGATCTACTACTCCATTGGGCAGGAGGGCTATTTGAGATAGAGCAAGGTAATAACAATTGTCTCCTTTACTATATATATATATATAATATAGTAATGAAAAACCCCATTACGTCCCTGCCAAGCAAAATCTGAAATGATGATGCTTCTCTTGGGATGTAAATCCATACACAAAGCTCAATCTTCGTTTGCATGTATGTTTGCAAGCTACATAACTGGCTTTGCATATTTCTAAGTAACTAGATATTGAAGGCCAATTGGAACTTTTAAAGTTCGTTCCTAAGAAAAGGGGAGGGGTTCAAAATCTGTCAAAAGTAGGGCATAATACGAGCCTTTCAAGTTAAGGCGGCAGACTACTAAATATTTTTGAAAAACTAATATTTTTTCTTTTGCCCATTTTTCATAAGTGGAAAGAGGTAATACAATGTAACTTAAAACAATAATAGATAATGTAATTCTACTCCCGAAAATACGAATCGGAAGAATTTTCAGCGTTGCCATCCATAGAAATTACAGTGTGACCAGAATTTGAATTACAAAATCTAGGTTAAGGCAGCGACTAGAAAAATGAACTCAACGGTAATTGATGACTTATCATGCTGTCTATGTTTCTTGTTTACTACTTTTTAAATAATATTTCTATTTATTTGATAAAACTTACATAAATTATTACAAAATAAATAAGTTATTACAAAATGAATAGAAACACTATTTAAAAAGTAGTAAACAAGGAACGTAGACAGCATGATAAGTCGTCAATTACCGTTGAGTTCATTTTTCTAGTCGCTGCCTTTACCTAGATTTTTGAGTAATTCAAATTCTGGTCACACTGTAATTTCTATGGATAGCAACACTGAAAATTCTTCCGATTCGTATTTTCGGGTGTAGAATAACATTATCTATTATCGTGGTAATTACATTTTATTACTTCTTTCCATTTACGAAAAACGGGTAAAAGAAAAATTTATTAGTTTTTCAAAAATATTTAGTAGTCTGCCCCCTTAAGCAGATGCAATTCGCTAATTATCTTAACCCTTTTAAAATCATTCGACCAAACATGCGGTTGGAAACAGGCGCCATTTAATTTATATTTACATATCGCACAGCCGGTGGAGGAGTGTTACAACTCAAAAAATGGAAATTTTAAGTTATCATCGCTCAAAAGAGAGTAGCGAGAAAGAAGCGAGCTCTGCCTGGTGGTATTTTCGCAGAAACGTAACTGAACTCCTAGATGGCAGAAATACCAGTATTCCAGGGAGCGATTTTGATAGAATAAACTTTAAAAGTCATGTTCCCACAAATGTGTATTTTTGACTTGTAATACTCTTCTACCGGGTGTGCAATATGCATGTGTTATGCAACCCATCTTACACATAAGACTATGTGCACTAACATCTACATATGAAAAGATTTTCTCTCTCACTCTTACTCGCTAATAACGTAATCTCTCTCTCTCTCTCTCAAAAGTCATATTGTTACAAAAAATACATATTAATCTTGGTACGAAAATCCTCTTTATCTCCATAAGTGCTATCCATATTTCAAAGAAACTTGGCATATACCGGTATATAACCTAGGATATCCAGAACTTTTCGGGATACATTTCACACAGATACCTGACCCTGAGACTCCATGAGAGGCTCCCAAATTTTAAGAAATACTGTTTTGAAGGAAACTTTCACGGGGGTCAAAAATCCCGATTTTATGCTGAATGTATGGATCATTTTACATACGTGTGATACCATTTAAAAGCCTGCATCATTCGGAAGACAATGAAGTACGAACCGTGAATTTACGATAATTAGCGTACAAGCAGGAGCTACTTAAGTGCATTCTTTCAATATTAAAAATGTTACAACGTACACTTTGAAATATATATTTTTTAAAAAATCTTATATTCGATACCTATTAACTATACGCCAATGAAACTTGTCAAAAATATCAGCTGGAACATGTAATAATTTTGGATACATTTAGTGCGGTACCGGAGCCCAGGATACCGTCAAGATACTAAATAATATATTTTCTTGAAGAATTTCTCAAATTTTCCTAAGGTCACCGAAGCAGGTTGCCGGATTTTCACTTTCTTGAAAATTCTTAAAAAAAAAAAAAAAAAAAAAAAAAACTCCCAAATTTTCCATGCGCGATTAATGTGTATGGTATTATTTGAAAGCCTCTTTCATTCGAAAGATACTTACATGGCGTATTTAAGGGGGGTCTTCAGGGCTCAAGGCCCCCCCGAAATTTTATTTACAATATTAAAGTAAATGAAATATCTTGCAGAATTTTCACATTTCTAAGAATAAAGTTACCAAAACCCCCCTCCCGAAACAAAATCATAAATACGCCACTGGATAATTAGTATGTACTAACCATGAATCCAAGGTAATTAGGTTATGATGACCAGCAGTTTCCTAAGTGAAAGTCTAAAATTTTCTTTTAAAAAGAAACGTAATTTCGTCTTATTTTAGAAGGGTTAATCAAACGAAGAAAGGTTAGATGCAACGAACGACGGGAACGTATTAAACTCTGCATGGAAGCATCAGACTTCAAAAGTAGTAAAACAGTGAACAGAAATAAAACGAAAAAGCTTTAAGAAATCATGGATTACGGAAGAGATGTCACAGTATTTGAGGAAAAGGAGTGTCTGCATTTACAAAGTATCAAGCTACTACCTCCTGACATATCTTTTCAATGACTGGTGTTTGCTACAGAACGAACTGTGGAGGAGATCTTTCCTTGAAGTAGTTTGTTGTTTCGAATGCTAAAGTAATTGAAAATTAAAGTATCTAATAATTATTGTTGACAGAACTTTCAAACAATCACTGTTGTTCATTGTTCATTACGTTGTTGCTGGTACTTTCACTAGTTTTTATCAAAGACTGTTAGTTATATCGATAGTTTCCTTTCTTATCCAAAGATACAAAGCCTCTTTGCAAACAACTGAGAAAAATTACATGTTTGTTTTAGTTCCGTAATATTAGTACTGGAAATAATAAGCACAAATATCCATCTATCGTTTTTACTAGCCACTGGGAGACAGAGAGAGAGAGAGAGAGGAAAAATTAATTTTTCACATCCTGTAGTTAAGCATGAATAGATTATAAACATTAGTGCAAAGGGAAAGTAATGTAATGCGAGAATGTGTTTTTTATGATTTTTAAATTAGTTCCATAGCGCAGTAATGAATGCATGTTGTACAGACGGTGTGACTGTTTGTTTATGTAATCATTGAAGGTCGTTGACACAACAGATAAGCTTCCCTCAAAACGTCATAATGCACTCTTTCTTCTTCTTCTTCTTCTTCTTCTTATTATTATTATTATTATTATTATTATTATTATTATTATTATTATTATTATTATTATTATTATTATTATTATTATTATTATTATTATTATTATTACATGAGTTTATTCTATTTGGAATTTGTAAAATTTTACACAAATGTACGATGCTATAAATAAATATGGGATTGCTATGCAGCGTCACGTCTACCAATAGTAATCAGAACAAAAACTCTGAAAGACAAAGAGATAAATTATTTTTCTCTGGTAGTTGAAATGGCTAGTTTTCGCACGGAAAGAACAGGCTTACGGAAAATAGTTGACAGACATATATTTGAACCACCTTTGCTCCCTTAGAATGTGGATTTAAATCGAAATGAAGTTATTAGAACTCAACTCAATCCAAATATTAAAATTCAGAAATTAATTTCAAGCGGTACAGACGTTATTATTCTTCATGGCTCAACCCTACTCTCTGCAAATGAAGTGTTTAGTGATAAATCTGCTGTTGATGGTACGTACGACTAATGATGGTATTAATAATAAATATTCTTCGGTGGAACAAGTTGAGAACCCCTGCCATGGAGGGAAAGATGGAAGGAAAGCGAGGAACAGGCCGGTAGCCAGCCCAAAAATGTAGGGGGGGCCCGGCTGAAGTTAGGGGGGACCCGATCCAACCATATTATAGTTCATCACTATATTATAGTTCATTTTCAAGCCTACCGTGAAAATTTTAGAGGGGGCCCGCAAAAATTTAGGGGGAGCGGCCCCCTTAGACCCCCCCTGGATACGGGCCTGGCGAGGAATAGGAAGAGAAACACAATTGTTCGATGATTTGAAAAATAGAAGAAAATATTGGGTGTTAAAGATGTAAGCTGAAGATCGAGAAACGTGGAAGAAACATTTCCAGATCCTAATCTAAGAAATTAAAAAATATATATATAAATAAAACTATCAGTCGTCCTAGAACGTGTAAACAGGCAAAATACTGAATAATACTAACTAAATGGCTTATGGGACCCGGAGATTCAATACTGCGTTCACGAAAGCTCTCCACTGACTTTTATCCTTAGCCAACTGGATTCAGTTTCTACTTTGTATTTCTACTTCGCGAGATCCATCTTAATATGTCCTCCCATCTATGCCTAGGTCTTCCTAATGGTCATTTACCTATTGGACTTCCAGTTAAAACTGAAAGCGTTTCTACTTTTTTCCATTCTGGCTACATGACCTACCCACCTGAGTTCCTAGAGTTGATGACCCTATCAATGTTTGGTAAACGACATATCATATTATGTAGTTCCTTGTTATGAAGTTTTCGCTATTCCTCATTCCCGTTCATCTTGGGTGTGAATATTCGTCTCAGGATCTTGTTCTCAAATAGTTTCAGTCTACGTTCTTTTCTCAGAGTAAGCGACCATGTTTCGCGACCATACAGAACAACAGACATGATTATCCTTTTTATATATTTTAAGCTTCTGATTCCTCGACAGAATTCGCGTTAACAAAAGATTTTGAATTGAATAATAACACGAATTCCCTGCTTTTTACTCAACATTTAATTTTTTCGTGAATATGGTTTTGGTCTAAATACTGCTACTACTACTATCAATAATAATAATAACTGAACCGAATAAAGAAAAATATAATTTATTGGTAAATTTTCAATATCCAAATAAGAAATGTGTTATCTTTGTGTATATATATATACACACATTCGTGACTTAAAGAATACAATTCAGAACATACAAGTTCTAAGCTGTCAAACTTTTGACCCAGAAGCAGAAAGAAAAAAAAAAGCAATGGCATGTATTGCGTGCGTTTGAAATTACATCACAAGTACTATTTGTTTCATGTGTGACTCTTGAGAACAAGCATACAAAAAAGACCCCTTTCGTCCCCAAAACCAATCCTTCTCACTTAGATATTAACGTTTTGGCGTCGTCTTGTTCTTCTTCTGGTGTGATACTGTGCATCGTGACTTTTATGACCGAGCACGAAAACCATGTTTTTAATAGGTTCAGCGCGCGAAAGGGGAACGGAGAGCATATACACCAGTAATAAGATGAGTTAAGGTGCGATACAACATTGTCACGTAAGAAGGCGGGAAGGTTCAACAAATGCAATCAACCTTGTCCTTCGGAAACATGACATCGTGTTCCAAATTCACAAGTTTCTTGTTTTTTTCTCTCTCTTTTTTTTTTTTTTTTTTTTTTCATTGCCACAGTAAGCACATAGACACACATAAATCTACTCATCAATTTCCGTGTTCACGGGAAGTATACTGTGCATGCATGCAGTGCACTGCAAATATTGAAATACAATTATACCACGGTGTCAATTCTAGATAACACAACATCTCAGAGATGGCTCTTGAGTAAGTCACATCCGTACAATCTTAGGGAAGAATACCTCATCCTAATTTTTCCTCAATCTAATTTTGCTTCCCTCAGCTTGTAGGGGGGAAAACCTGCGTAGAAATTTATATACCAGAGGGTACACAATCACCGGAGATTTCTTACCCCCCGGTAAGATTTTCACCGGGAACTTCAACCCCCTTATTATTTCACAATTTAGGTTGGAGATTTACTTAAATGATACAAGCCCAATTGCATTGCCAAAAACAAGTGTTAGAACGGCTGAAGTTATGTTCCTTTGATCGAGCCGGGAAGTCAAAAATCTCCGAGGATTTTGTATCCCCCATACTATTTTAAAATATGTAAGTGGGAAATTAACCTAAGTAATATCAATCGACTGCACATTGCAAAAGGCATCAAAACAAGTTAATTTTCCACTTATATATTTTAAAACAGTAGAGGAAGGAGTACAAATTCTCCGGAGATTTTTGATCCCCCGTCTAAATCTAGGAAAGTTATATTATAACAGTGTCCGAACTATCTTTATCGATGCCTTTTACAATGTGCAGTTTGACATTAGTCAAATTAATTTTCCACGTTTATATTTTAAAACAATATGGGGAAACAAATTCCCCGGTGATTTTTGACCTCCCGGGCTATATCAAAACAACATAACGACAATGGATTTCAGCTTCTAACTTTTTTTTTTTCATGTAATGCGATTAGGTTTATATCACTTAAGTAAATCTTCAACCAGAGTGTTGTGAAATAATATGGGGGTTGAATTCTCGGGTGAAATCGTACCGGAGGATAAGAAATTTCGGTTGGTTTTGTATCCCACCGGTATGTTTTTTTTACAATGCACCTTTTTTCCGTGACATCGGCACTGCGTCACCTATAATTCTTTATTTTACCTTCAAGGGGTCTATTTTCACTATTATAAATCTACGACTTCACAAATCTGAAGTTTGTGTGTCCTAGCTTTCTTCTTCTTGATAATTTTACAGAAACATAGTAAGTATGTAGTCTGTTTTCACCACTCACGTAACTAACAACTAACAATGCCATGTGTACACCATATAAAGAAATTTGATTTTTGTGCCGTCATTATTTTCTCAATTAATATTGAAACTGAAGTGGTAGCGGATTTTTGCCACTTCCGGTTTTATAATGAAATGAAATCTTTAAGTTTTACGTCCCACGGATATGCCAGTTAGACTAAAGGAGACGGTGATGATGAGAGATGAGTGTAATGGTGGAATGAAGACAGTGGAAGGAAACGGGAGAACCCTGAGAAAACCCACGAGCACGGTGTTTGTCCACCACAAAGTCCACACGGCGCGAACTGGGATTGAACCAGTGACCCCGAGCACAGGAGGTGAACGCTCTACCACTGAGCCACCGCGCCCCCACTTCCGGTTTTAGTACAGAGATTAGAGTGAACATGAAATATATTTTGTTACACTTTATATACTGCAGGGATAAAACTACAAAATTGATAAAGTAACTGTAGGATATAATGAGAAGTATTTTGTCGCTGCGCCTCGAAGAACCGCTATATGACATTTTTGTCGAAAATGAGTTATGCCGTACAAATAAACCTGACAGCTGTCTGGCAGCGTCTCTTATAATGTGCACTGAGAAAAATCCATTCTCATAAAACCTTGTAAAAATCTACATGTTTTTCTCTCTAGTGTTAGAACTTGATTGTCATGTTCGGTCAGATTGGCCACGATCGATAATGCCTCTCGGTGATGACACACACACACACACACACAAAAAAAAAAAAAAGAAATTTACATTTGATTATGAAACGAAATGAAAAAAATAATTATTATCAAGGATTTAGGGCTAGGACATATAACTAAATCTGGAATACACACAAAATCTCCCAGCTAGACTGGAAAGGACTGTACCATGGAGATGAAGTTTCTAGATACCTTTAGACAAGTAAAACTCTGTCACATTTAATTGATGTATTATTACAGATTTTAATAGATGGCTGAAGAAAACCGTCGAATTCATGAGTCAAGAATGATTGGCCAAATAATAATCTATAATAAAATGTATGTATGTACTTCTCTTGTAGAACTCTGAAGCCACTGGAGCAATTTCAGTCAAACTTGGTACACATGACTTGCAATCTGGTAAAAATACTATGGTCGTAAGACACCCATACTACTTCTAGTGGGCGGAGATGGAAAGGAAGTTATATTTAACAACAACCCCTAACAGTTTAGGCAACACTTCATAACGTAAGATAATGCTGGTTAACTACACATCAGGGGTAACACTTCCGTTGAAATGCGTATCCCACGGCGTGAAGGAGTCCAAACACTTTATATAAACATATTCTTCTCTTCAGCTAGTACTAAAATAAGATATTGGACATAATTACTATATGGTCACGTGAACTTGAAAAGCCATTTTATTTTTAAAAAATATTATTTCCAACAAAATAGATACAGAAAAGAGTAGATACGTTAGTCTATATAAACACACCTAATCTCTCGGCCCGGATTTAAATAGCATGTAAAATGTATTGTTTCCACGAAGAAGGATAATTTTTATCATAAAAGCATCTGTTAAAGGTAAGAGAATTATAAAAAGAACAGAATGTGAGTTTTTTTTCCTAGAAAAGGCATTGGAAGTGATAATAGAAGTATCTCAACTACAGATGACAAAACTCGCGTGTGAGTCCTGAACTTGAGCTCAACTGTTCTCGAGCTCAACAATTGAGTGTAAGTTCCATTGAGAGTAATGAGCCCCATAGATGATAGCAAACTTGATCCACAATGATATAAACAAAAACGATGTATCTTTATGAGATTAGTGAGTACGAACTCCAGTGAGCGCGAGTCCCATTGAGGTTTACGAGCCCAAGAAAGTGCCAAGTCCCAACGAAGTTATTGCGCCCTAGTCCCATTGAGGGTTTAGTGAGCCCTAAGCCTGAGAGCACAAGCCCCACTGGAGGATGTGCACCCGAGAGAACCCAGTGCAAAAAGGCCATGTAATAATAAAGAGACAAACAGATTATAATATAAGAAACGTATGAACTAATGCAGTAGAAAAGATCAGCTTTAGTACCATTCACAACTATTTCGCTCACACTATGAACATCTGTTGAAATCTGTCCAATATTTCATTTGCATTTTATCAAAGGCCAAAAAAATCACTTCATTCGTAACATGAGTTTATATGTTCACTATACCCATATATGAGAAGTCTCTTTGCGTATTTATAAATATATACGACGGTCACTCAGACCGAAGTGGCAGTTGCTTTGATTCGATTGTCGTTTGTCCGGGAGAAAAATTACTAACGTAGTGTGTTCTTGGGCAGTGTAGCAATCGTGTAGACGTTTGTATTCCTGTATTAAGGTATGTGTAGACAGTGGACGCTGTTCCACAATGAGGTGCGCCTGACATGCCGCCTTCAACAATGTTCACCTGTGAAAACCAGAATGTTTTCATCAAGCTTCGGGTGACACGAGGTCAAAATGCACGTCAGATCCACAAAAGATTACATGAGGCGTTTGGTGACAATGTCTGCCTTATCGGACGGTTGTGAGATTCGAAAGGCTACAGATCAACATCATGTAGAAATATTGCAAACATTCTAGAAAATGATCAGCAATTGATGTGAAGTGAACTGGCTAATGAACTGAATATTTCATCTGCGTTAGTGTGCCACTTGCCACTACATGATCTCAGTATGCGTAAGATTGCAGGCAGATGGGTTCCGCACGTCCTGACGAAGCTGCAGAAGTGGGACCGATAGGAATGTACATGCTTACACCTTGTACCTTACGCACAGGAAGGTTTGATTTTCTGCACCACATTATTGTGATTGGCGTAAGATGAGAGAGCTCATAAGACTAGAATTGAAACACCAGCAGGAGCGTAACTAGTATGGCGCAAAACCACGCTACCATTTCAAGGACCCCTTCACCGCACCCTCTCATTGGATCGAGTCTACCTCCTTCTAGTTTTACGTAGTTGATAATGTACCACAGTTTTGAACAATAAAAAATAACCGTGCTAGGAAAGCATGAATAACATAACATAAATTCTCGCTGTTGCAGGCAAGAGTATTTCGTACCTTACATGAAAAAGAAACTGGAACTGTGGACTGAGTTAATTATATAGAAAGATTTATCACCTACTTTGCGGGAAACAATTTATGTTCCCGAAGTCAACGAATTCTCATAAAAGGATCGATGATTTGAAAAGCTGTAAGAGGATCCAGAAATTTTGGTGAGTTTTCATATATTAGGTGTGAACATTTTATGTGTCAATTTATTTAAGAAGGAATTATTTCTGTTAAAAACTTTTTAGCTGTATGTAATATTTTGATAATAATAGCATGCGTTTTTTGTATAATAAGTGCAAGTAGTGAATGGTTAGATATAACATTCGAAATCAAAGGAATTATTTCTATTGGTGTATAAATTTTACGTGCATTCGTGAACGTAGAAAGAAGGTAGTTGTTTCCGCGAGGACACATGAATTCTTAGTTACGCTAGTGAACGCCAGTCCAGCGAATGGAGCCACTCTGCATCCTCAAGACTGACAAATGTCAAACAAGAGCCAGCAAACGTTAAGGTCATGATGCCAATGTCTAATGACCATGAAGTCATCATCGTATCACATCAAGTGTCACCAGCAGTTACCGTAAATCTTGCCTAGTATGCCTCGTACCTGAGTCACCATTTACGGCTAGTATTGCGATGCAAATGATCACATCTCCTGCAGTCTGGACCAATTCTGCTTTACGACAATGCCAGATGTCACACTTTCCATACGGTATAGACTCTCTTACGGCAATGGGGTTGGGAGGAACTGGAGTACCAGCCATATTTTCCGGATGTGAGCCCTGCGATTTTTGTTTCTAAAAATGAGAGAACTACTTCTGGGCTAACGTTTCTGTGCTATTCCCAGTTTTATTCACGAAACACATTTCATATACATTTCCCAGATATGTTTCCACTTCAATCTAAATGACCCTTATATACTTTATAGATATAGCGGCTCGGGTAAACAACTAAACATAATGGTATGTCACATTTTCTAACTTTGGAGTAAATTGGAAAAGAAGGCTCAACATTCCCATGAAATTTAATGCAATTAATGCAATAATAATAATAATAATAATAATAATAATAATAATAATAATAATAATAATAATAATAATAATAATAAAACGGAGGACGAAAAGGAAAGAACACAAGTTGAGGGGGTTTTGGGGAATCAAAGTTCTGAGATACCAAATAACCTTTCCCTGCCATCTGCGGGCACACTTCCGCAACTAAATTACCTACGTACTGTTCTATGGTTTAATCCCAACCTATTCCACCCAATAATTAAATTTCGCCGGAAGTGACGCTTCCATTATGTTCCCCCAAGCCACTTTATATATATAACAGAACTTTGGATGTGTGTGCTTAATAAATTATCCTAAAGGCATAAAATCAAATACGGAGCAGCTCGCCCACAGAAAAGCGAATTTCAAAACTACAATATACATGCTCTTTTTATTGAATGTCCGTGGGCAGATATAGTACAAGTAAACATAAACAGTGAACTCGTCACATTTTTATTTAAAAAATATATATATGCTATAAATTATGCTAATCATAATTTGGTATTTCATAGATTGTTAGCTGTTTAGCAATCCGTGCCTGATTGACTGACACAGTCAGCCAGCCAACCAACGCCTATTCAAAAAACGGAAGCTTTTCTGTGTGCTAATCAATATAAACCGCTACTTCACATACAATTTGACATGGATTTATGTCAGTTTGGAATAGAATAGGTAAGGGCTATAAATCGCTTAGGTCTTTCTTCTTGCTATAACTCTGACCTGCTTTACATCTCTTAAGAAAGAAAGAAAAAAAAAGTAAATTTGTATAGAAAAGCATAGAATTGGTAGCCATTATCAACAAGCACCTACTGACTGTCAGAAACAACTTATACATATTCATAACTTTTTCAATACGGGATCTTCTTTTATTAAATATGGCGTGGCATTTTAAGGTATTTATGAATAGAGTAACAAACGAAGAAAAAGACAAAATATGAAAGAGGCTTTTTCTTGTTTTACTTGATGAATTATTCATAAAGAACACAAAACTATTACAGACAATCTTTTTGATTTGCCATATTCTCTTAAACGCCTTGTTTAAATATTTCGTCAATTTTGTTGCTGGTATTTAGAACAAAGGTATTTTTACTCAGTTCAATTTGGTCACAGTGTTTCCTAAAGGTCATCCAAGAAAAAGACTGATTACACAGAAGTGGTGCAAAACAGTCATTCTACATTGAAAATTATACTCTGAAAACACTCTTACGAGGCAGAGATGTCAAAACTCAAGAGCCTGGCTTTTTGGACCAATCAATCTGGAGGTCAATAATTAAGTGTTAGTGGTACTTGCACGAGCTCTATAAATGGTACCTCACAGTCCGAGGTACGCGATCCTCGATCAGGGAAGTAAGAGGGAGGACCAGCAAATGCGAGTCCCATTGAGTACAGCGAGTGCGAGCCTGTGGTAGGGTTAGCCTTATTGAGACAGTGTAAGGCTCACTGAGGGTAATGATCCTAAAAACTAGGGATGGCCGAAATTTTCCGGAATCGGAAATTTCACTTTCCGGATTTCGGAAAAATTCTGGATTTTTTTCGAATTCCGGAACTTTTCCGAAATTGGATTTTCCGAATTCCGGAATATTTCCGATTTTACTTTCCGAATTCCGGATACTGACTTTCTGAAAATGCCCTCCCTCCAACATTACCCTTCAACCTTCTTTTTGGCCCATCTAAAGGTCTTCGAACGAGAAATGTACTGTATGTGCCATAGCCAGGAACGCACTCACGAAGAGGATTCTGACCTCTCTAATAATCTGTTCGTAATCTTTTTAATATTTAAGTTTTGTGTGCACCAGGGGCGTACTCATGCAGGCTCCGCCCGTCCCGGTATGACCACGTTCAATCAGGAACTAACTCGACAGACATCTGTAGACTTTTAAAAATAAAACTCTACTTGCTTTAACAGAGAAATAATTTATTGATTTGGTCCACAGATTTGTCCTTACACTTGTACTGTACTCTTCCTACAATTTATTTCTATCATTTTCCCCCTGACAATATAGGTGGAAGTACCTGAAAATTGCGTGTCGTTTTCTCGGCTGTAGAATAATACCAGTTCAATATGTAGTGTCTTGCAGTATTGTAATCTTCTCCCTCTTTTCGACCCCATCCAATAGAAATTTCTAGATGCGCGTCTGACTTTCGTCTATTTTCCAGTGTTACCTGCCCTGCCCTGCCCATTTTAGAAACCTCAAAATTACTATCGGTATGGTAGTTAGTAAAGTTCAACATTTAGCCATTTCCAGTTTTCTGAGTCCATTTCCTCAAATTTTTCTCAGAACTTTGATTCCCCAAAAACCCCTCAACTTGTGTTCTTTTCTTTTCGTCCTCCGTTTTATTATTATTATTATTATTATTATTATTATTATTATTATTATTATTATTATTATTATTATTATTATTATTATTATTATCATTATTATTATTATAAGGACACTATATTTTCTATATCGTACGCACTACAATGCCTCGGATTTTGTTTTAACTTGTAGATCCAAATTTCATATAGCTTCGGTTCTGAAAAGAGATGCTAAACTTTAATTAAACAACAACAACAACGAACAGTTCTTCATGTAAAGAAGGATACCAGATTACCCCCTTTTTTTTTACCGGGTACCACCTGTTTTCTTTTATAAACCATGGTCCTCCCTTACCTACTTAGCCTCCTTGGTCACCCCTAGCTACGAGTCTACACATAGCATATCGTCGCTGTGCCTCGAAAAACCGGTGTGTGTTAAAACCACAACTTTTCAGAAGTGAAAAAAAAAAAAAATCGAAACTTAAAATTTTGCCAAATATACACAGAAACACTTGCAAAATACTGTATAATAAAATTAAGTCTGCGTATATTATGAACTGGACATTGTTGTAGCTTACTTCAACAATATTATATTGTGTTTACGCAGCACATGTCGGTTTATTTTTTGGACCTTTATAATCACATCGAGGATCAATACGTACGTGATGAGAACTTGAAGCCTTTAATTTCAATCTATTATTTCTTCATTGTTGTGGCGAAACAATTGAATATTCACTTATCACATTATAAGAGACGCTGCCTGACAGCTTTCAGGTTTATTTACATGGCATAACTCATTTTCGACAAAAATGTCACATAGCGGTTCTTCGAGGCGCAGCGACGATATTATACAGATTACTATGATAGCATGCAGGCGCGCACCAAAAATTTTCTGTTAAGAAGGGTTCAAAGTTTTCTTTTCTTGGGGAGGGGGCTCCAATATGTCTATATAGTAGTAAACCTGTGGTATTCTGTACCCGAAAAGACGACAAGTAATTGTTAATTACTGCCATCCAAATCCTCAGAAAATCTGGTAGAGCTAGATTTATTTTTATAAGGAAAGGAATAATACAGATGGGGTGCAAAAAGCAAATCTTTAGACTACTTAATCATTTCTTTGTTACACAAATAGCTACCTTAAAAAAGTGTCCAAATGTTAGCTAAGCTACGAAGTTTGGAGGCGGTCCAGATCCGGTGGACCCCCCACCGTGGGTACGGCATTGATCTATCATATCTAAGACAGACTTCCTGAAGAGTGTTAGAGGCATTAAAAAATATGTGAAAACTATATCATAGTTTTCATTTGTTCAAAATTCTCCAGTTTTAAAATTTGAACATACGCTAACAGCATATTTGTATTTATCAGTATAATAGACATGCACCCATGAAATTAGGCAGTTTTGTACCAATGAAATATAGTTGCAGCTAAGAAGTCACAGGTACATTTTGTACCTGCTACCTCTTCGTTACCATATACGTCCGTTGTACGTCTGAAATAGTGGGTATTTTATTTAGAGCAGGGGTAAAAATGAAGGGGAAACAGGAGGATACGTCGTTTCCCCACTTCCAAAAATATCTATGGCGTCCCCTCCACTTCCTAAAAAAAAAAAAAAAATACAATGGGCAAAGATAACCAAGGGTGACGGCATGAGGCCATGCGTCCCCCTACCTTTTCATATCCACTTTTACCTCTGATTTAGAGTGTATGTAAAGTCTTTGACAACTGTTGATGTAAACCCAAAATCCAAACAACTGTCAAACTTATCATACTTATATCCCTTTTAAGGTTGTCATTTTAGTGATACTTCTCGAATAGGCCTTATTTCGCAGCGTCCTTGTAAGGCAGCTAAGGCGTACTAAGGTGCCGCAACGCACCTTTTGGGAACCCTTGGTGTAAACTAAATCCATTTCATTTCATTGCATCATGGAAAAAATACTGGCTTAAAAATGAAATGAAATCTTTGAGTTTTTCGTCCCACGGTTATGCCGGCTAGGCTAAAGGAGACGGTGAAGATGAGAAATGAATGAAATGGTGGAATGAAGAAAGTGGGAGGAAACGGGAGAACCTCAAAGAAACCCACACACACGGTGTTTGTCCACCACAAAGTTCACTTGGCGGGAGCAGGGTTTGAACCCGGAAACCCATGCGCCAGAGGTGAACGCTCTACCACTGAGCCACCGCGGCCCCCAAAATACTGGCTTAGATCGTGTATTACAAACTAGGTCTACATGGAGGTTTACACGTGTATACTACAAAGCGGTAATATTATGCTCTTTTAAGAAGAGTTGTTCACACCATCATCAGTTCACAATTATGTTGTAAAACACAATCTGTTTAAAAATAAAACGACACGAAAAGAGCTTTTGAGTATTCTATTACTGAGAGAAAGCCGCCAGGAGAGGACATAGATAAATTCCAGTTTAGGTTAAATATAAATAAGCACGGTAATTGAAAAAAAGCTAAAAAGTCAAACGTGAAAATGTTTTTCATTGGTGCTGACTATAGAATACATGTCACGCATTGTTATGATTTTTTTTTTTTTTTTTTTTTTTTTTTTTTGCAAAGAAGATATTTCCTTTTGTCTACTTGTATTATTGTACCTGTTTCATCTGCTTTACCACCCAGTTTGGGCTTTTCTTACTTGAACAGAAATACATATTATTTACAACACAGAAATAAAAATCCGAAACTAATCGTTTCTTTTTCCTTCTTTTTTACAGTTGTTAAGATGTTGAAAGAAAAACGTGATCTTTGTAATTTACGAGTGATACAACGACTCTTATGCTATACATACTAAATAACGACAAAGCTACTTCCGAAAGACGCTTCAAAACATTACAAATTCTTGTCTAGCAAGTAATCGTAAAAATAAGTAGGTTTATAGGATGGCAAATACTGTTTGTGTGTTTCTTTTGAGTATTATTTATAAATAGAGACAATTGTTTAAGAAAACATTCTGAATTTTTCAGATTTTTTGAATATACCGACAAATGCTTGCAATTGTACGATGAATTAATTTTGCGTTCCACGTTTAACACGTTAGGAAAACAAAAACGAGTGATAATTTGGTTGGCAGGACGTGGAAGTGGAAGGAAATAGGAGAAGCTACGAACCCACGTTGTCCACTACATATTCACCTAACCTGAGATCGGTCCAATAGGCTTGCCTGATTTTTTTTTTTTTTTTTTAAAGAAACAAATATGATTTTCATATTTGATATATAATTAAGATGGGCATATTAGCGAGATAGGTTTCATAATCGGCAGCTCTGGGCATTTAAATTTGTGTCACCGACTCCTCTTAACTCTAGCAGGACCAAGGAAGAGGGTGGGGTATGAAATATCTATACTTTACAATTTATGTTTTTATGTTAGAATATGTGACTCCTACTTCAGCTTTTTTTTTTTTTTAATTAATATTAATAAGAGCGCAATAAGTTTTTCTATTAGTGCATAAAATATAAGGTGGACATGAAGAGATTCCATAATCCAACTAGCTATGGAATTTAGAACCAATTTCCGGTTGTAGCTTTTACCTTTTATATCGCATATAAGTGCTTATAAGCAATCATCAAATGACTGCATACACCTCCCCTATTAGCAGTGGAAGTGTCATCAAGGTGACCAGAACTTTTACTTTCAAAAACGGGACGCATACGAATCGGCGACGGGGGGGGGGGGGGTGACTTCGCATTTTGGGACTCAGCAGTGTTTTCAATTTACAAAATACACAAGTAAGAATGATAACACAGCGTTTCTAACTTAAGTACTACCCAAAAATACTTTTTAATTACTTCAACACTCAGAATTCCCACTCAATTCCCACTTGAACAAAGAACACTCAATTCTCATTTGAATATTCAGAACTTCTAGGCATGGCTGAACCTTCCCAATGAGTGTTGGTACGGAAGAGTGTAGAATTAGCATTGACCCTTTATATTTTGAATAATAATTACGGGACACCTGGGTCATGTTTGCTTAAAAACGGGACATTTAGGCGTCCCGTTTGAGAATCTGAAGAAAACGGGACAACGGTCGAAAATAAGGGACCGTCCCGGCTAAAACGGGACGTCTGGTCACCTTGAGTGTCATACTATTTTGTATACATATTGTACGGTTCTGCAGATGCGTTTGCTGCTTTTCCAACAAACGTAATATATGCTTGAAAATGCACATCAAATATTGTGTTATATTCCCTGAAAAATAAATCAGATACATAATTAAGATTAGATGTGAAAATGTGCACTTTTATTTGAAGTTAGTTTCATTCATTTTTTAAAAAGCTCGTTTCCGAAGGACTTTTTTACGAATAGCACAGTGGAATGCTCTTACACTTAGTTCTACAAGGGTCAAAGTATTTAGGCCTACAGACTCAACGCGGGACATTAGTGCATCCTGCTAATCACTTCTTCGACAGCAAGACACCAATCTAAAATGTGAGACCGTTCCACCTAAACGCAATAACCTCAGTACTTTAAAAGAATAGGGTACATCAGGGAATTAAACAAAAATTTTGCTTTTAGAATGATTAATTTCAATATAACCTATGTCCAAGAGTATTACTACAGTTCGGAATTTTAAGGCAGTTTTCAAAGGAATAACAGAAAAGTTGCTAAACTAAAGACAGAAAAGGTAGTATTTTCCTTAAATGCTTTAAAAAAAATAGCTAGATGCTACAACTTTCTTCCACATCTACAGAGATGATAGGAACAAATTACATACTCATTCGGAATGGTAATTTTGTGGGCATTACAAGTTCGACAGCATTTGGATTCGTCTAAAGACTAATTTTACGCTTTTCTTTGACGAAACCATTTAACTGGTGACTCATAAAAATAGACAGCCTACTGTTCTTTTTCTAAATAAATTTTCTAAACGTTGTTGTTCGAAGTTTATACATATATGTGTAAAAGTAAATATAAAACAATTTTGACAGGACATAACGAGTCTTCTCTGGTGCGCCTTGCAAGATGTTGGTGCATCTTGAAAATAGCACCTGCATCATTTAGATCCAAAAGAAAGCATAAACCGTTTAATCTTGTCAAAATTCTCGGCAAAACAAACAACACACTCAATCCACAATGACCCGGAAATTTAGAATAGGAGTGAAAGAACAGAATGAGGAGGTTAAGGAAATAAAAGGATAAAAGGCCAAAAAGAAAAGAAGGACAAGTGGAAGGAACAATTCACATATCCAGTACTTGTGAAGGGCTCACTTCTACCGCACCTGAAAATCCTAATTTTTATCATTAAAAGCAAGACGAAATTCAAGAGAAGAAACCAACTTAATAAAATGTAGATGTATTACTAAACTTAGCCAATATATATATATATATATATATATATATATATATATATATATATATATATATATATATATATATATATATATATATATATATATATTTATATATATAAAACACTAACCATCAGTTTTAGAAGCAAGATTTCGAATTGCTAAATTCTCGGTGAATATACCAATAGAAGTAAGAAGTACAAAATCCAATTAGCTGCACAACGAAGACTGAAAGATTGATGAGCAGTGTGGAAGAATTGAAAACCAAGCAAAATAAAGCCTTGCTTCTTTAGTGTTCTAATAACTTCATAAATACACTATTGAATCACCAACCTTTAAATTGATTTTTTTTCTGACACTAACCAACATCAAAAACCTGTATAAAAATGTAGCCCTGATCAACCAGAGGTCCTTCCCACCCTTCGGGAGTAAATTATTATATTTATTATGTTATATGTTTCAATCACTTCTCTAAAATCAAGTTGTTACATGAAAATGACGGTAAGTATAACTTACCAAGGACAACTTTTCATCTTCTAAATTCATTTATATCACAAATTCGTTGACAACAAAAGAATTAACGAAACGGAGCAACAGTAGTAAATTACCAGCAAGATGATCGGGATTTTCTATTCTGATGTTTCGAACTTCTCGTCAGAAACATAGAACTCCGTCTATAAAAAAGCACCAAAGCAGGTAACGTAACCTCAAATTAAAGTTTAACAAATCTGTTCCATGTGTTTTCCATATTCTTGTTCTGAGTAGCAATCAGTTAAATCTTCTGCGAAAATTTCACTGTTCGTCTCTACGTCATGATTTGACCACGACACAAAAACAGAAAGGATGTCTCGTCTCGAAAAAAGTCGTAAAAATGATGTCTCGGATAGTATATCTGTTGCTATTGGGATACAGGGGTAAAGGTGAGTGGGGACGCGGAAGAATGCCGTTATCCCAGTTCCAAAACATATCTATGGCGTCCCTCCACTTCCTAAAAATTTACAATGAGCAAAGATAGGCACGGGGGACGGCGTGACGTCATCCATCCCCCTACCTTTTCAGATCTACTATTACCCCTGTTGGGAGAGCTGTCTCATCACGAACATTTTGAATTTTTTCTTCTCATGGGAAACTCTATGATTTCTCCCCTTTATAGACACCCCTATATTTGTGTATATTAAGAGTTTTAATTTTGGAAAAACATCTTCAAGGGGTGTAGTAAATCAAGTTGGTTCGATTGGGATTTGCGTCTCTTTTAGTACTTAGGCTATATGACACATTGGTCTACAGTTTAAGGTGGAATCCCAACCATCGTGATGTGTTCAAATGCGGTTCTATCACCAGGATCAAACCCAAGACCCTGTGAACCATAGACCCGTACACTAGCCAGCGGGGAGGACCATCTTACAGATGGAAAGACTTTGTGAGCGGTATACGTAAGAGTTTATTGTTCTCCAATAGTATATTATACTGTACTATTAGTTATATACCGCCCCTGCCCTGGAGCATTTTCGGCTATGGTTTTCCATTTACTCATAGAAATCTTCCATTTCTTCAGTAAAATATGCTATTTTATTGGGAACCAATATTTTATTGGCTCCAAAATAGCAATATTTTGTTTGCAAGCACCTCCTCCCAAATAGGGATACATAAAACAGCGGGATATATTCATTGAGTTGGGGAGAGGAACAATTAGCAGTGGATACATTGATTAGAAAATTACTATTGAATCACAGTTCAATTCCTCTCGAGGTAAAGGAAAACACACGCATGTGTTTATTTATATCAATATTTAACAAGCTCTACTTCAATCGGGACATTAATACTAATTATATAAACAGAAGTCACATAAATTAGAGCACAGCTAATAAATGCCACTTACAAACCAAATAAAGTCCATTAGCGCTGTTTTGTTAGGCCAGAAGATGGTGGAGCGGAGGGGGAGGCGGTAACATAGTTAAAGTATACTTTTAACGTCAGGTTTACTCGAATATAAAAGACTGTATGCCGCTCGACTGAAGGAATTAACTCGCCACGGTAATTATGATGTCCGTTTTACGCTCCGCCTCTTCCCCCACCGGTACGCTAATGATGACCTCAATTGAAGTCAGTCCAAAAGGGGCTGTTTCTTCACCTGAAGATCAGTCTCGATTACACTTACGAAAAAAAAAGCTCATGTTTAGTACCTGTATATCCAGTTAAGAAGCATCTTTCTCCATGTCTTATATCTATGTAAGTATGTGTCATGGTTTAGTAGCTTACTCGTGGCCCACACATGCCATCTTCCTGTATAAATCAAGTATTAGCCATTTTAGCTTGTCATTTACGAGGAGTTCTAGTAATTATAAAAAAAAGAAAACAGAACAAGGCTACCTTCCGCATCCATTAGGTTATCTGACAATCTTTGTAAGTGTGTAGAATTATATCCGTAAGTCTCTCAGTATGTTTTCTTTCTTACTTTTTGTCCCTCTGTATCGTTTTATAAAGAAGGGCGGAGTCAATCTTCAGCACAGCTACAAAAACACTACAGTTGACACTGATCAACATTTGCCGTTATAAAATGGTGTGATAAAGCATCATAAATTGTGCGAATATAAATATTTTAGGTTAAGTGTGCTTGGTTACTTTATTTTATTTATTTATTTATTTTGAAGTGGAATATAAATATCATAGTCCAACCGCGATGACTTGTTTGCTGGAACTATCGCTAAAAATATCATAATACACTGCTGCATCGACAAACGGAAAAGTTACTAGATGTCCAGACTCACAAGCCGACTCTCGACACAATTAGTCTCGAGCAGATGTGTAACCACAGGCAAACCCGGCCTTAAGAGTCTTCATCCCGGCGAAATTAAAATACCACCAATTGTACAGTAATTATGTGATATATTCAAATAGATACAAGATAATCAAAATGTGGAACAAGAACGCCCTAGGCAATATCATTTTACATGAGATACCGTTATCACGACTCACTTATCTGCTTTCGTTTTCGAACCATTTTGAAAATCGGCATTTTTTTTCGCGTTTCTAAACGGCTGAAAACGGAAAGTCACTAGGTGACTTTTGATAACGATACTTCACGCAAAACAAGGCAGGGCTCACTTGGGAACAACTTTTGTTCGGTCACAGACTTCCAATAGGGTTGCCAACTTTTGAAAATTAAAATACCTGACATCCTCCTGGAGTACGTAGTATATACTCTGAAGATTGTGACATCATTGTTCGTCAAAAATGTGAAAAACTTGAAAGTAGTTACTCCACATAAAATTGAGGTATTTGGAGTTCGAATTTAATAACTTTCGTCACTTTTGAAGCATTGATTAAGCTTACTTATTCCAGTTTTGGTTAAGTCGGCACATGTAATTTTTGTAGCCTATAATCAATTAATACATGGTACTTAAAACAGAAAAGCAAATATAATTAGCAATATAATTATGACATGCACAAAATATACTTGAAAAGTAAGTGTTTATCAGCTTCGCTGGAGCTGGTAATGTCTCAGAATGTCTACACATACTTTAACTGGACCTAAGATGCATTATGTAATTGGAAGAAGTAGCTGAGGATGAAGCAGTGCTTGCTGCGCTCTTGAAAATATACTTCTGTTGACCTTTAGCAGTTTTGTTAAGTTCAGTAAATTTCTGGCCTTTAACTCTTCATAAATTCCGCCTACGACAGGTCGATATCAAAGCGAAGATAAGCGACGGAATGTTCATCGACGTATCAACGATTCCTTTCGTCACTCCAAAATAATCTGAATAGAACAGAGAATAGGAGAAGTAAGAGGAAAAATCTCCTAACATTTAACTTCGGTTTTGAGGTCTTACCGGACACCGAACAAGGAGATCAAAAATAGAACTGTCCGGTAAAATACCGGACGGTTGGCAACCGAAACTTTCGATTACCTTACAGTGTGTTGTTTGCGATTGTGATCAGTATTAGGAATTGAATTGAGTTGAGTTGATTTTAGTTTAGCTCCCTTTCAGCAGCGAGGCTATTAACGTGGAATCCGAACCATATGACTTCCCGCCGGGAATCGAACCCGGGTCTTCCACGCCACAGTATTAGGAATGTTTTGGCGAATGATTACTGGGTTTCAGGGATAAACCCCTGCCTCACATATTTTTACTTGACTAATGATCTTCCACCATTGGCTATGGGAAGAAAACGCAACTGCCGTAGCTCTCTGTGCGTATATTGAGATGATGTCAAGATAATCAAAATAGGCAGAACATAAATGTTCGTTGGCGGTTGTTCACACTGCAACTGAAGGCAGGCTGCATTTGACACGTCAAAAGTATACTATATTCTTGTGTACGGTTCCGTTAAGCATGCGGCACAATTGGGAGCAAATAGGCCCTGATTGGAGGGTGGCTAGATTAGCACATGTCCAGAGGACCGACCAACTTTTATTTACTTTTTAGAGAAAGCGTTCCTAACATTAAAGAGATAAAATACACGGTATTCAATAGGATTCCCATTCCATTTTTTAATTATTAAGTTATTACCATAACGAAAGATTTTTCCGAGTAGTTTTAAGTATTCGGTCACCACTTAGAAATGAGGGGCCTTATGCAGAATCGTTCTGATGCGTGATTAGTAGCATACTAAAGAGTTCGACTAACATATGTTCCCTTCCCTAGTCAGGCCTCTAGTATGACGTTAATCATACGTCAAAACGACTCTGCATAAGACCCGAGATCTCTAAAGTGACAACAATCCATGAACTAGTTTCTCTTATAGTGAAAAATTGTACCATTTTATCTATCTTCCCGAAAGTCTGCACATTTTCGGTATTGTTTCTGACCAATCCTATCTCAGCTACTACTGCGGAATGTTCATTTTCCTAAATTAAAGCAATAATGATAATAAAACTATCTGAGGTGCACCTGAGACAAGAAAGATTGAAAGAATTAGCACTTTCTTCCATCGAACAGTCCTTGACTAGAAAGTTGTGTTGGGAGAAGTAATAGACAACTTTGCCGAAGCCAAAGAAAGAAGGAAGGAATTCTGAGGTAATAAAAAAATGTTAGAAAATACATATGAATATATTTATATAAAAACATTAAACTTAGAATTTGATTCAATATATTTTGCGTTAGAGTCACTTGTGTTGGATATAAAAATGTAATTCATTTCTTATAAAATCTGTAATGAAGTCAATTGTCAGTTACAGAAATCAGAAGACGGGGACATAGGCCTACACACCTGCTATTACGCCTCGGACATCAAACTCAATAGTTTAGCGCAGTGTTTCCCAATGTGTGGTCCGCGGAACATTTTATTTTCATTGAACTTTATATTATCCTGTTGCTCACACTTGGAATATTTGTACTATACATACATATATATATATACATGGAGTCGGAGAGGTCATATCTATAGTTGTCTAATACTTACATTCTCACCTCACTTAAAACGTCCTTTAAGATAATGGTCTTACCTGTAAATAAATAAAAGAACAAAGTATTAGTTTCGTACGATTATAATAATAATAACAATAAATGTGCTTAAAATTTCAAATTATTATACTTCAGTTCAAGAATTCAATAATAATAATAATAATAATAATAATAATAATAATACAATTATTTGTCACATTTGTGCATGAAATTATTCGAGTTTCAATACTACTACACTATCGACTACTATGGTTCGATTTTAATTTCGTATGAATGGAATTTCAAGAAAATACTAAAATGGGACAGATTTTCTGTTATAAAAGATCAATAAATAATAAAATACTTCAATGCAGTTAGCCAGACTTCTCGTTTATAAGCATTGTCCACAGTTGAATAATAGTTGCTACGTTTAAATTGCTGTCCTTGTGTCATATAAGTTTTCACAATCAGTGCGTCAAGATATACAGTACATACAAGCATCAGAAATGTTCTACCCTCAATCACCGAAAATAAAATTATTATTCTTATATTCTAGAAGCCTTGATTTTATCAGAGAAGTAGGCAGACTCATATCTATCGTTTCTGGAGATGTTCATTCAGCATCCTTCTTATTCCAACGTATATCCATTGCGGTCCAACGTGGCAACGTTTCGTCAGTTCTTGTACGTTGCCGCCTGGAAGGGAACTGGAGGAGGTGTTTCTTCTCTAGTACAACAGAAACAAGCGAACAATAGAATAATAAAAATAATATATCAACATTCAGAGAAATTTAACAGTATTTTAGGTTTAAACTTTAAATGTTGTTCCATCCACCTCTAAACATAATATTTATTCAAATTGCATTTGCTCCTTAGAAATCATGTTTAAATTTTATTGTTGTTATTGTTATAAAATATTAGTATAGGGACTTAAATATAACAATGAAATTTAATCATTGAAAATATTAAATGGAAGGAATAAATTACTGTCAAATATTGTAATTTAAATTTGAAAAAAAATGTAGAATTATTATAATATAATTTGTATTAAATATTGATAGTAAAATATGAAAAAAATATTATTTTTTATTATTACTATTATTGTAGGCTGATAATAGAATATATATATATATATAGTGGCGGATCCAGGATATGATCAACGGAGGAGCTAAACCATAGTTTGCCGCTTTATTCAGTGTAAAACAGGATTGAAGTCCATTTTATCCAGTGTATACCTGAGGGTCAAGAGGGGGGGGGGGGAAGGAAATTAACTCAATAAATACAACTGGCCTCTAGGGTGGCAGAGCGCTGATTTCTGGTGCATAGAGCCACTGTTTCGATCTCAGTTCACGACAAATAGGTTTTGTGGTGGACAAAAATCATGTGCCTTCCCAGAGCCGGATTTAGGTTTGGTGGGACCGTAAACTATTGAAGGCAATGGGCCCCTTCATATGTTCAGATGGACGTAGGCACCCTATATACAGAAATAAAGACATTAGAGCCTCTCTATTTTAAGTATGCCTTGCTGGCGCTATTGTCAATGCGTGCCTTTCCGTGCCTCCCTCGACAGAGTAGCTACAAGTTGCTATGGTCGAGAGCCTTCAATAGTTGGATACGGACAGAGTTGCCTCATTCAAACATTCCGAATTATTTCACGGGCTTTTCTGTGCACTGTCTTGTTAGCCATTCTAAGTAGCCTACGATCTTCATTCGCTAAGCCAAAACGACTGAATAACAAATTGGCAACACAGCTAAGATCTTTCACTTCTTTCTCCAAAGCAAAGGGAAAATTTCCAGCATAAGAGGGCGACGGGGTGGAACCGAAGTATGTTTCACATATTTTCCGAGGGCACACTTGAAATAGAACGACTCTAGTGGTATTTTAGGAAGCAAGGCAACAGAAGGGGTCCCATAACTTGCATAATAGAAGCCTACACAACACGAAGCACTGCTGCTATATATAGATTTTATTTTATTTATTTTTTCTTATATTTAGGAAAAGTTCATGCAGTTTATTCCTTTAAATTTTTGGGTCCTCCTAGAAAGTGGGGGCCCTAAGCCATAGCTTACCTTATACGTAAATCCGGCACTGTGCCTGTTTTTTATGGGGTTCTCCTGTTTTCTCTCACTTTCTTCATTTCACCATTTTCATCAATTTCATTATTGGAGCCTACTATCTCCTTTAGCCTCTGTGTGTAATCGTGGAACGTTAAACTTTAAAAAAAAATCTAATCTATAATGCCTCACACAGCAATAATACGTGGTTTGCTTGAAAAATATATCGATCAACAAATTGAATAGTTCGTCAGAGTAGACCAGAAAACTGAGAGCACATATTAAGAATGAAGTCACGACAAATCTTTTCAGAAAAAATAAAAAATAAAATAAACACAAAAACAAGAAAATAGTACAAAGACTCGGTGCGGTCAATGACCATAGAGAGACACAAAAGACAAAATAAGGGACTCAAAAATGCTTCACAGTATCACAAGGCATCGAACCCGAGTCACGCACTTTTAAATTGTTCCATCATGAACACATGCCCAGTACAGACAGATAGGTCACCTATCTTGCGTAGTTTTTTTTTTTTATTTTTAAAGAAAAAGACATCGCACTCGTATTACAGCAGTTTGTACCCACAAAAGATCGTGACTTTGCCCATAGCATATAGAACGTGACAATCTGCCTGAACATCTTCCAGTTTAAAAACCCTGTATACATCAAACGTTTCCCTTCTCCTCCTCCTCCCCCCTCCCATACGCTGCACGGACGTTAATGAGTGTGTTTATAACATAGCCAGATTGGATAACCTGTAAATGAGTAGACCACACATGGGAAAGGGGTCATGACCTTCATGTGTACTTGAGGCGTAATGTCAAATGACTTGTATTACATCAATACCGGTAATAAGGAGATTAACCGTGTCAAGATTTTGTAAAAAATAATAATAAATAAATAAAAACAATCACGATCTAACGAGATTATATAAAAACTAATACAGAACAAAAAATATCAGTTATTCATCTCATTACTGGAAGTAGATGTAATATAACAGGCTTTGTTTATCAGGAGGGATTGAGGGCACAAACAACCCTAACTTTTTTAACACACTTCTACGTAAGTAATTGAATGAGGAAATTCAATTCTTACGTCACTGAATGAGTAAATAATGACCGTAAAACAATAAATAAATAAGTAAAAACAATGCTTTAATAAAATGCATTAAAAAGAAGAAGATAATTCTTTCGGTGATGTAAAATGAAGAAATGAGACTAAATCTGTAAGTATTTGGCACTCTTTCTAAGGTTGAGAGTAGTACTAATACTAAAAGCATTGGGCGCTGTTCTTAAGGTTTAGAATGGAATTAAGACTAAAAGCATTGGGCGCTTTTCCTAAGGTTGAGAGTGAAACTAAGACTAAAAGCATTGGGCGCTTTTCCTAAGCTTGAGAATGAGACTAAGGCTCAAAGCATTGGATGAATTTACTAAGGTTCAGAATGGAAATATGACCGAAAGCATTGGGAGTTCTTCCTAAGGTTGAGAATGGAACTAAGATTAAAAGCATTGGGCGTACTTCGTACGGCTGAGAACGGAACTAAGACTAAAGGCATTGGACGTTTTTCCTAAGGTTGATAATGGAACCAAAACTAAAAGCATTGCGACTTTCCTAAGGTTGAGAGTGGTACTAATACTAAAAGCATTGGGCGCTGTTCTTAAGGTTTAGAATGGAAGTAAGACTAAAAGCATTGGGTCCTCTTCCTAAGGTTGAGAATGGAACTAAGACTAAAGGCATTGGGCGTTTTTCCTAAGGTTGATAATGGAACTAAAACTAAAAGCATTGGGACTTTCCTAAGGTTGGGAATGAATCTAAGACTAAAAGCATTGGTTACCTTTACTAAGGTTCAGAATGGAAATATGACTAAAGGCATTGGGTGTTCTTCCTAAGATCGAAGCCTTAAGTCTCTACGGATAATAGAGAAGTAATTCCCTCGCGCCCAAATCTTTTTAGTTCTATCATCATTTCTTCATTTTATTCCACTAATATATATTATGTATACTGTTTTATAGTAAAACTATGAGCTTCAGCAAAAACTACGTAAAAACATTATATTGTCGTCCAGGTTTACTTTTCTACACAAAACTTTAGAGATCTAGTTCATATGAAATTATTATATTTCAAAATTTAAGCTGGAAGATCTGTCCTTAACAAAAAGAAAATTGAACCTAAAAAAGGGATTCTAATTAATCAGTGAAAAAAACAACATTGCATGTGATGAATATTTAATTTATTATTATTATTATTATTATTATTATTATTATTATTATTATTATTATTATTATTATTATTATTATTATTATTATTATTATTATTATTATTATTATTTTGACCAGACAGCTCTAAAACCTTATCTCGTAAGCAACACTACTAGGCAGAAAAAAGCACCAAATTCGGTACGAAAACAACTAAACTGGCAACCATGTCTAAAATGTGACAGTTTTGTCCATACTAAGTAACCAACTCTATGGCCTATGGAACCCGGAGGTTCAATGCCGCATTCACAAAAGCTTTCCATTGACTTCTTAGCCAAGTGAATCTAGTTTCTACTTTGTGTTCCTATTTCTGCGTGATCCATCTTAATATTGTCTTCCCATCTGAGCCTAGGTTTTCCTAATGGTTGTTTTCCTATCGGATTTCCAATTAAAATTTTGGAACCATTCCTACTTTCTTCCATTCTGGCTACATGACCTGCCCATCTAAGCCTCCTACATTTTATGCCCCTAACAATGTTTGATAAACAGTATAAATTATGCAGTTCCTCGTTATGAAGTCTTCGCCATTCCCCATTGCAGCTTATTTTTGGTCCGAATATTCGTCTCAGTATTTTATTGTCAAATACTTTCAGTCTGCGTTCTTCCCTCATATTAAGCGACCATGTTTCGCAACAACAGAGTGCAAACAGGTATAATTATCCGTATATATATATATATATATATATATATATATATATATATATATATATATATATATATATATATATATATATATACGGATAACAATAAAGCCAAGAAGGGTTTCATCGTCTGAGAATTTTAAATAAGTCTGCAGTATTTATGTTGTGTTTATCTACTTGGTACAAGAACACCATCCGCCGTCTGAAAGCCAACAAAAGAATGCAGATATCAAACTAAAGTATTGTAGATTTGCTTAAATCCTTTTCATAACATCACGCGCTGGCTCCGTACTGTGTTAATCCAAGCTCCGTGTCCTCGGTGCAGACGAAGAAAACAGGTAGCAAGTGAAGAGTGCAAGATTAAATGATTTGCTGGAAGTGACTGACAGAGATAAGACATCATGGAGGAAAGAATTCTCAACAGACAACGAAAGAAAGAAGGAAAAAAGAAAATCTCACGTGAAAAGTCATGGGAATGTATCCGCGATCTTCTCTCTCTCCTCCAAAGTTACGGCATCTTGTCTCAAATACTGATTCCACATGACTGAACAGTAACGAGCACAGACCACCAAGAGACACTCGAAAGCTATCCAAATCATCTCCCGAAGGATTTTCAGTCCTCAGCAAAAAAATAACTAAAATTGTGTCTCTTCTTCAGTCGCTACCTTCATTTCATTTGTCTTTGTATCATTTATTAGATTGTCACAACCCTTTTCAACCTCAGTTGCTTCCATATGTTATCAACTTTACAAAAAAAAAAAAAAAAAAAAAAAAAAAAAAAAAAAGTGGGGTACAAAAATCACGTTGAACTCCTCTCTGCCGACCATCACAAAAAAAAAACTAAAACGATGGGTAAGTTATATCCTAGTGCTTCTCAGACTGTGGTCCGCGGACTACAAGTAATCTTCGAGGCCTGCCAGTGTGTAGTCCTCTTATACTAAACATTAGTCCAAAAAAGACACAGAAATTTAACTTCAATCGAGTTGAGTTGAGTTGATTTTGAGTTTAACGTCCCGTTCAGCAGCGAGGCTATATGAGACGTGGACCTACTGATTAACGTGGAATCCGAACCACATGAGCTCCCACCGGGAATCGAACCCGGGCCTCTCACGCCTTTAACTTCAATCGAATTGTATATCAGACACTATACTTTAGAATCTGAAAGAAGCATTTAAAAAATTAAATGGAATATTTCAATTTAACGTACCACGATTATGTCCTTTAACCTAAGGGAGACGGATGATTAAGGCAAGTGAATGATGATGGAAAAAATGGTGGAATAAGAATGTGGGAAGAAACAATATTACCCTGAGAAAACTAACGAATATGGTGTCCACAACTTTCTTGGTTTGGAATCGAACCAAGAACCCCACACACCAGAGATAAGCGTTCTACCACTGAGTCCTGTGACAGATATAGTTTATATACAAATAACAGAAAATATGATTTATTTAGACACAGTTTATAGAAACTCTAATAGCTTTTATAGAGACATATTACAACAAAATTTGCTTGAAATTCTTCAATTATTAAAACAAGTAACAGTGCCACGTGCATAGGGATGCGCACGAGTCGAGTCGAGACAGGATTTTCCTGACAAAATTCGAGTCGAGACATGGCTCTTCCAATAGTGAAATATACATTTTTCGAGTCGAGACATCACTTTTACAGTACATTTTCGAGACGAGACAGCCACAAATCTTGTCTCGTGCGCATTCCTACACGTGCAGACCACGTGAAGAAGTTTGGTTTGAATAATGTGATATTTTCTCAGTTAATATTTAAACCGGAAATGGGAGTAGAATTATTAGAGGAATTAGAGTGAAGATGACACAAATTATTTACAGAAAACTGCTTTCCGATATATATTATTAATTTCCCTCTATCAAGGTAAACATTAAAACCGGAAGTGGTTGATTTCTACCACTTTCGGTTTGAATAAAGAGTTAAGAGAGTCGATGGTGCTTAATCTTAGAAAACGCTAAATCGATTCCAAACTAACCTATTCCTGCTGTCTCTTATCATTTTTTGCTTTATATAAATCAATACTGAAACCGGAAACTTCGGTAGATTTTTATCACTTCCGGTTTTAGTATAAACTTAAGAATGATGAAATGTATTCTTGCGACGCTTAATCGTTTTATACCAATCCGGTTCTCGCTATTTATTACCATTTTTGCTCTATAATGATCAACATTATAACTGTAAATTATTAAATTTTCACCACTTCCGGTTTAAAGATCACCTCTATCAACAAATTCTTGACTCCTAACTGTTGAGTCCCTACATCTTGGCCAGAATTGATGGTGATCCATCAAAGAGCCATTGAGAATTTTTTGTTTCGCCGACGGATTCATTGTATCCTGGATGAATGAACAGAGGATAAACATATAAATGAATTTTAATAAATCAAACTTGTTGAAAACAAATTACCCTGTTAATACCAACATAAAACTAAGGTAATTTTAATTAATAGAGGAAAGTCGGGAATTGCATACGGTACCGGGTGAGGCATTTAAAACTGTTTTTGGAAATATCAGGAGAACTACAAATCGGATTTTTAAAAAGTTGTTCGTCTCGAAGGCGGACTTCCAAAGATACCATACTCGATCCCCTGCCTCATCCGCCGGGAAGGAAGGGGCGTCAACTTTCAAATCTTAAATAGGAATCTCCATTTTTTATTGTAGATTCGGATTCTTTGGGGGAAAAAAATACGTAACTTTTGCATTGAACATTTTTCTCGTTGCGTGATAGATGGCGCTGTAATCGACAGAAAAAACCCTTTCTAACCTCCTGAGATAGCACTGGGGGGATCAACTATGGTGTCATTTGATAGCAGGCCGGTAGCCAGCTCAAAAATGTAGGAGGGATGGCTGAAGTTAGGGGGGGCCGATCCAACCATATTATAGTTCATTTGCAAGCCTACCGTGAAAAATTTAGGGAGGCCCACAAAAATTTAGAGGGGGACCGCCCCCTAGACCCCCCTGGATACGGGCCTGTTTGATAGCATTTGCAAATATATCAAAACTATCTACTTTAATTTTCCTAATCGGATGTGTATTTCTTGAGATATTATTTTTCAACTGTTCGTAACCCATTTTGATTTTTGTCGATTACAGTGCCGTCTATCACGCAACGAAGAAAATGTTCAATACAAAAGTTACGTATTTTCCCCCGGACAATCTGAATCTGCAATAAAAAGAGGGGGGCTTCTATTTAAGATTTCAAAGTTGACCCCCGTCCCGCCTTCAGGGGGGTAGAGCAGGGGATCGAGTGTGGTGTGTTTGGGTGCTCCCCTTCAAGACGAACAACTTTTGTTACAACGTTTTAAAAATGCGACTTGTAGTTCTCGAGATATTTCCAAACACAGTTTTAAATGCCTCATCCAGTATATTCTTCGTTATCTTTAAGTTACTAAGCTCGTTAAGAATGAGTATGAGTGGAGTTGAGTGAAGGCGAGTCTGATCTGAGTGACAATGAGGGCATCAACATTATTTGATGGAAGTATCAGTGTGAGGGAGTTGAGTGAAGATGCGAAGGCCAATATATTTGAGAGTGTTCCAAGTTCCAGCACTGTTACAAGTTTATAGTCTTCAGCTTAAAGCCTTTGTTTCCAGTCATTTCTCTACTTGAATCGGCTAGTACGTTCTTACGTTTTTTTTATGCTTATACGTTTATATTTTGTTTTTTTTTTTCCTTACAATATTCATAAATTGATTTTTCCTTTCACTTAAACTATGTCCTGCCTTTTTCCTTCCTTTTCTATTAATGTATCTATTAAACTTGTATTCTGGCTTCCGTCGCGACTCCTCTGGGTTATACGGATGAAGTGTTTTGTATGTTTCCACGTGTGGCGATGGTGATAGGCCTACTTTTTTAGTTAAATCTAAATTAGCTCTTTTTGTTCGGAGAAAAACAATTGCAGGAAGGCTATAATTATTTCCTTATTGCTATAAGCTATTATTTTCTTGTATTACTTTCCGATCCGAAGTATGAGGAATGAATATAATAATTTTTCTGGTTCCAATTATGTTGTCATTAATATGAAACCAGATTTCAGGAAAGAGATACTCCCCATAGTACTTCCATTCCAACTAAGCTGATCGGAAAAGTATTAAGAATTACTATCATTAATATGTTCTTCTTTGTTTAGCTCAGTGGCTCTCAGCCTTTTTTGACTCCACGACACACTTTACTGGACATCGCGACACACCTGTTTGATATTTTAATAATAATAATAATAATAATAATAATAATAATAATAATAATAATAATAATAATAATAATAATAATAATAATAATAATCTATTATAATACTGAAACTATTTAGTCTTTATATAGCACTGAGCATTTTCGCTACCACTTGTGTTGACTGGTACAGTCCGCAGCAAAAAAACCTGCAACATGAACATGTAATTTTATTGTGAAACTACGCCAAACAGCGCTGGGAATCAACATAACGTCTAAGTGGTACGAATCACGCCAGGAGAAACCTTGGCGTCCTCCCTTGCATACTTATTTTGGAGCAAAAGACTTCGTCGTTTCACAATAAACTTACATGCTCATGTTGCAGGTTTTTTTTGCTGTGGACTGTACAGTGTCTCGAGTTTAACTTCATGACTTTTATATTCTAAAATTTCGCGATACACCTTAAGGGACTGTTTGACACACCAGAGTGTAGCGACACGTCGGTTGAGAACCACTGTTTTAGTTAGTTAAACGATACAAACAGAGAATGGTAAATTTTTCGGGGGGGGGGAGAGAAAGGTATATTTGGAGAGCAGAATGATAAATTTTGGGAATTGGGCCCAAGTCCTCTGGGGATGATGGACACTTCCGTTTACTTTGCATAGCATAGTCTGGAACTCAAAAAAGGTTAACAAAATTAATAACATTTGAAAAACAAGAAGTTCCTGTACGCTTCAAACTGAGAATGAACATGGTTACACTCAGTGGTAAAAGTGGATATGTAAAGGTAGGGAGACGCATTACGTCACGGTGTCCCCCATGCCTATCTTTGGACATTGTAATTTTTTAGAAACTGGAGAAACGCCATAGATTTTTTGGAAGTGGGGGAACGACGTCACCCCGAGTTTCTCCTCACTATTACCCTTGGTTACACTATTAGAACTATCCCTGTAACTGTAACTAGTGAAACTACGCACGCCTGCACTACTGTTCGCCGGTAGTCCCATGTATTATTTAATTTCATACCTAAATCTTTATTCCACTTTCTGCATGACCTTTTCTCAAAGCAGACTATATAAAAAAGACAAAGAATTATGGGTGATAATGCTGAAATATAAAAAGATGACTGATGATACACTACATAAAAGAGAAAAGTGAATTTTTTTAAAGTATTAAAGCTTTCAATATTCCACCATTTTTTTTTTATAAAGCACTTTCAAAGAAGTTAGAAAGAATATAACGAACAAAGTGAACTAACTCTGCAAATTACTTAGTACTTTGTATCGTATCTCACTTTATATCTTTCTACAACACATTTTAACCTACTGGTTGTGGGAAGTAAAGAAAGGATTGAATGACAATGTACTTCCGCGTGGTTAAAAAAAAAAAAAAAAAAAGACCACAACCGTTAAAGTGCGAAATACTGTTTTATAGCGGCATGACTATATGAAAAAGAAATGGAAGTTGCGAAGATTCAGACGGACAGACGGAAATCTCGCTTGTTATTGTGTTTTACTTTAGTATCGCAGTAAATACACATAACAGTACAAATGTTGTGTGTTTATAACGTAGGTATTCGTCATTGTCATTCAACATTTACCCTTTAGTCGCTTCCTTCTTTCCATATTTCTTTGTTGTCATGATGCGCTCTGGTATTTAGTACATCACATATGTCATTCTCTTTTCTGTTTAATGCTCATGTTAATGCTTATGCAAATGACCGTAAGTGCATTTAATGGATTCCTCGGAATGTGTTGTTAGCTATCCTGGAGAGATGACCATATCACAAAATGTGTAATGTTTTCTCAGATGCGTAAGATCAATGGCAAGGACTTAACTATCTTTGTATACTTTGATGAGTCTGTTCTCGTGACCGTTTGAGCTTTCCATACTTACATTTCTGAAACTCTATCTTCTTCTATTTTTAAAATTGAAATTAAGCTGTGGTTAGAGGGAAAACAGAACTGACTGACAGAACGCTTACAGAGATTCGTAAATGTTACAGATACGGAAATTTGTGCCAAGAGACAGTCAGTGTGATTCTCGTGACATAAGATATCCCATATACTGCTGAGTAGATTGCCTTGAGACGAGATACAATTTTCGCGACAAGATAACCCAATAGATATCATTTTCACAACCTTTATATATATATATATATATATATATATATATATATATATATATATATATATATATATATATATATATATATATATATATATATATATATACACGAGACATTCCCAACTCTTGTCTTGTAGGCAACTCTAGAATCAACTTCATCTCTTTGTCTTGTAGGAAAACATAGAGACAGTCTAAACTCTTGTCACTTAGACAACCCTATACAGCCTCAACACTTGTCCCGTACGCAGCCCTACTTCTAAGTTTTGGGTCAGTTTCACACTCTAGTGAGATTAGAAGTTGTAGCTGTAGATATATTATTCATTATTTGTATAAGTTCTTTTAACGAATGTCTGATCTGTCTTTGTTGACCTTTCCATCACTCTTGCGTTGTCGTAAATGATACGGTGATTATTTTCTTGCGTACCTTTTGCCAGTCCCATAGCGTAACTAGAGAGGAGCCAAGAAGAACTAGATCCTTCTAAACCTCCGTTGGCCCCCGATTTCTTTTTTAATGATAATAATGTGTTAAATTTTATTGTAGTTTACGCAAAGCGATTTTGCGCTGCATTAACACTTTGTATATTAATTCTTCTGACTCTACTTCGTCCTCCTCTGCCATTTTCCGTTTTCCTACACTTGGCTTTGAAATTTGGATGTCAAAGTCGCTGCTACAGTGTTACAATGGCTGTGGACTCTCAAATTCGGAGATGAAACGAAAAATAAGCGAGGGAGGATGCGACTGCTTTTAAGTTACTAAGCATTGCGAAGTAGCAATCAGAGCATGGGGTTAATAATTAATGTTGCTAACATAATGAGACAAGACAGATTTTACTGAACAACACAAAGACGTGACATACCTATTTCAAAGAAACAGTTACACCTTTCGAGACGAAACAGTCCTGTGGGCAACGCTACTCAAAATGCGTCTAATCAAAGATCTTCTAAAAGGTAAAGCAAGGATCCATGATCCCTCCCCCTAGCAAAATCTTTTAGTCACGCCAATGGTCATTCCTAACTATTCCAGTTTGTTCAGGTATATATTTACAGTGTGTCTAGTGGAGGGTTCCCACACGTCACGGACAGTTCCTGTTTTACATCATCTGTCCCTCCCTCCAAAATTGTTCGACATTTCAAATGTCCTATTTAAAAAAAAAAAAAAAAAAAAAAAAAAAAAAAAAAAACATAAGTTAGTATCATTCGTGTGATATTTAATTCGCTTCTATTATTACTCAATTCATAGATACTCAACTAATAGGGCTAAATTGAATAATATACTCTCTGCCGATTTTTTATTTTAAAAAGCTTTAAGCCCTACTAAATCTGGCAGGCTTAAAACATTGAACAGATGGAATGCAAAATACAGACAAGATGTGAAAAACACCATAGGAACACAAACGATGTCGTAGGTTCTATATTTAACGCAAACAACTTTGTTCCAATCATCATTGCTTACATCTTTTATTTTCTTCACTATTTTCAACTAATGATATATACGTATACATGAATAATAATAGACAAATTGTTAGGCAGAGAAAGTGTAAAGGAACTTGAAAATCCATTGACACTATGGTGTCCACTACAAACTCATTGGAACCCCTCACATCATAAGTAAGACTGTGTGGTACCCGGATTTGGTGAAAAATCGATATCGGCAAAATATCGAAACGATCGATATATCGACCACTATTTTTCGATATCAATGATAAATCAATATATTGAAGTTTTACACAGCTCTAAGTATAAATATCGACAAAATATCAAAACTTGATGGATATATCGAAATATTGATCAGGATTTGGTGAAAATCGATCTCGACAAAATATCGAAACTTGATCGATATATCGATCACTACTTTTCGATATCAACGATAGATCAATATATTGCAGTTTTACACAGCTCTAAGTATAAATACATGAGAACGAACGAGCGAACAGAGGGAAAGATATCCAAAATCACCTTTTAGGCATGTAGGGGTCACGGAATGTACAAATCTGTTAAAATTCTCAACTACATTCGTTTTACGGTCACTATACTTTCTTATCTCCTATCGCTGCGCGATAGTAATAAAGGATCCAGCAAGCTAGCAAAAGTGCTTTTTAATTATTGAATCACCAAAAAAATTGGACTATTTGTTCTTGTAAAAGGCATCATCAAATACAATTACGTTCATATAAGAAAATGGAAAATATCGAAATATCTTAATATCGACAATATCGATATATCACAATATCGAAAAACATCTAAATATCGATTAGTAAAATTTTTCGATACCGGTCGATCGATATACTATCTTGAAATATCGCACAATCCTAATCACGAGTTCTCTATGATAAGTTACGGTGACTATAATGTGAATTTCATGAGCTAATTTTTGTTGAATTACCAAACGCTGATTTTACGTAAGACAAAACAATGTCCCTATTAAAATACTATTCCATTGTGTTGAATCATATCGTTCCTCTGTACAGGCCGCATACATATACAAGAATAATGCAAAATATCATCGCCTCTTGACTGTACATTCAAATGATGTAGATGTTCTTTTTTTTTTTTTTTTTTTTTTTTTAATGGAAACCAATGTTACAGCTTGTTTTCTGTCATCATAAGTAGTATAATCTTCTTCAAAGGCTTTGAGAATATAAAGCAAAAAAATATATTATCTTCAGAAGTTGCATCTGTTCTCAAACACAAAAGGTGACTGTGCTTTTGATTTCTATGTTGACTCGTAAAGTAGTCAACATGTAGTGGGGGAACCAAAAAAAAAAAAAAAACTCAAAAGGATATGAACTTTGCTTTACTTTTTTAAAAAGAAAACCACGTTACACGTGCAGTAAATAAATTTTCTTCACAAAATGTGGAGATGATTATGTATTCAGTGTTGCCAAACCTTAACTTTAGATCTTTTGATCCTCATACTGATGGATTCATTCTTGAATTTAAGAAAGACAATTCATAAATTACACAAGAAAAATCCATTTTTATTTAAATTACTCTGGTTATGGTTATTCAATTTCACTCATTACTCAAATTTGTTTTCTGAATCACTACCCGAATATTCGTTGTTTGTATCATATTTCTTCCCATTATTTGAATATTGCTATTCAATTTGTTTCTTCCCAATCCTTGAATAATTTCCTTCATTAATCAGATATTAGTGAAGTGAAATATTTCTCCCCATTACTAGAATATTCATTATTTGACTTATTTCTTCTCATAACTCGAATGTTCGTTATTCAAGTTCTTTCTTTCCCTAACTAGAATATTCTTTATTCGAATCATTTTCCTCATTACTTGAATATTCGTTATTCTATTTATTATTCAAGTATTCGTTATTTGAATCATTATTTGAATAGTCGTTGTTTGTAATATTCCCTACTATTACTTATAAATGGGCTATTCAATTTATTTAATTATTCATTTATTTAATCATTCATCACTCGAATAAATTCCTTCATTTAACGGATAATGATTATGATTAAATTAAATATTTCCTCTCATAACTACAATAATCGTTATTTGGATCACTTCTTATCATAACTCGAATATTGGTTATTCAAATTCTTTCTTTCCCTAACTAGAATATTCTTTATTCAAATCATTTCCTCATTCCTAGAATATTCATCTTCCCACTCAATACTCAAATATTCGTTGTTTGTACCATTTTTCCCATTACTCGAAAATGAGTTATTCAGTTTATTTAATTATTTATTTATTCAATTATTCATCACTCGAATAATTTCATTCAATAATCCGAATATTAATTAAATGAAATATTTCCTCTCATTATTACAATATTAGTTATTTAAATCATTTCTTTCTCTAACCAGAATATCCTTTATTTGAATCATTTTGCTCATTACTCAAATATTCGTTATGAATAATTATTCAAATATTGGTTGTTTGTATAATTTATTTCCATTAGTTGAAAATGAGTTATTCAATTTATTTGATTATTTATTAGTCGAATAATTTCCTTGATTCTTTGGCTATTAACTAAATGAAATATTTCGTCCCATTACTCCAATATTCGTAATTGCACCACTTCTTCCCATAGCTCGAATATTCGTTATTCAAATCCTTTCTTTCCCTTACTAGAATATTCTTTATTCGAATCATTTCCCTCATTACTCGAATATTCGTAATTTGTATCATTTCCTTCCATTATTTGATATGTATCATTCAATTCATCTCCTCCCCTCACTCGAATAGTTTTCTTCATTAATTAAACATTTATTAAACGAAATTTTCCTTCTATTACTACAATATTCGTTGTTTGAATCCTTTTTTTTCTCCATTATTTGCATATTTCCTACACGAAAAATTTCCTCTAATTACCCGAATATTCGTTATTAAAGTAATTTTCTCAATTATTTAAAGTTTTACTAGTTGAAGAGTTTCCAACTATGTTTGTATATTTATACTTAAATAATTTCGTTCTACTATTTAACCATACATTATCTCTATAATTATTCATGTATTCGTCTAAGTTGGTCAAATATTTATTCACGAAGGCCCTATTATTTTCTGTCCCGAAAAGTCTAATAATACACCTACATACTTGAATACGGCTTCTACGGTGGTCCAGTAAAGAAAGCAACCAACTTACGTGCCTGTAGTGACGAATTCAATTCGAGGATGTGATTCTTTTAGAGGTACAGTACTGTGGAAACACTACACCAAGAGTTAAAAAAAAAAAAAAAAAAAAAACAAGCATGGGCAGCAGCGCAATGATTAGCAGATGGAATTAGGATGACAGACTTGACTGTTAGAAGCAATCAGTATCATTAAGAGTCCCTATCACTGAGAAATTAAAATACCGCTAATTTTACAGTAATTATGTGATATCTTCAAATAGATAAAAGATAATTGAAATGTGGAACAAGAGCGCCCTAGACAATATTATTTTACATGAGAAACCGTTATCATGACTCACTTATTTGCTTTCGATTTCGAGCCATTTTGAAAATCGGCATTTATTTTCGCGTTTCTAAACAGCTGAAAACGGAAAGCCACTAGGTGACTTGTGATAACGGTACCTCACGCAAAATAATATTGTCTAGGGCGCTCTTGTTCCATATTTCAATTATCTTTTATATATTTGAAGATATCACATAATTACTGTAAAATTAGCGGTATTTTAATTTCGCAGTGATAGGGACTCTTAATGTTATCAGAGCAACCGTGTTTGCCATAATTGCCAGACATTTCTATATGAAAAACTTTGAAAACACAGTTCAGTTTAATAGGATTTTCCAAATATTAAAAACTCTATTTTCTAAAACTGTCATATTGCTTGTCCTTACTGAATTATTTATAATTTATAATAATAAAGATAGCATATGCAATAAAAAGAAGAAAAATCTTTTAGGGAGTGTACAGAAGACTTTTAACTAGAAATGTTATGGTTTAACTAAAACGAAATTATGTCTTTATTTTACTAGGTAATATTAGATGTAAAGATACATGCACAGCAATCTATCATATGCACTTAGTTGGCAACTTTGTTTTTTTTTTTTTTTTTTAAAGCAATATATACTTCTTTGAAGGTTTACTAATACCCGAAAAGAAATAGCCAGAGGTAAGAAAAGTGCCTCCAAGAAGGAAGATCACGAGTAATCACATCACACACAGACACACATTAAAAACAAGAAAAAAATCTGTCTCCAGACAGACAGACACTGAGGAGCATCAGTTTTGTTACTAGCACCATCCAACTTTTTTTTTTTTTTGTACTGTGTGTAAACTTAACATACAATCGTGTGCGTTTTCCGTAGCCTTGAATAAAGTGAAGGGGGTGGATCTCTTGGGTACAATAACCAGTAGAATGGCACCAACAACCTGGCGTCAAGAAGATTACGGGGTTTGCAAAAACAGCAAAGATGTCTCAATGATAGCTTACAGAAAACAATAAGGATCAATCTCTGAGGGATAAGATGCATTGTTAGTGCTTGTTCTCGCCGCCTGCAAACGGACTGTCATAAAACAAGATGTGTGTCATTTTCTTTCGCCTTGGTTATACTGTAATTGAGAATCTTCTGGAAATAAAAAAAATCGGCATGAAACATTGCACAGAAACAAAGAAACTGAACCTATTTATTCCTGGTCAAGAACATTTTGGACATTAATGAAGCGAACTTGCACACTTAGCTTTGTCGTATAAGATTGAAGTGTCACATAAAAGCTTCATCATATATAAGAACACACATTACTAACTTTTTTACCGTATGTGGGCAGTGGCGGATCCAGAAAGAGGGAGTGCGCACCCAGCCTAAAGGAAAATATAACTCTTCTTACAATATTTTTGACGAACCAAGAGTATTTTTTTCTGGCAATACAGAGTATTTTTTTCTGGCAATACAGAGTACTTTATTGTTATTAAGTACTCTGTTTTTTGACAGGTCCTGGGACTAATGCGTTTTTCTTTTTCTTTTTCAATTTTAGGTTTGGGCATGGAAATGTTTCTTCCACGTTTTCCAATCTTCAACTTCCTCTTTTAGCTCCCAATATATATTTTTTTTAATTTTTCAATTCATCGATCAGTTGTCTCCTTCAGGAATATAACAAAAATACCTCTAATGTACGAGGGGAGTCCGAAAATATTTTTCCCTAGGAAAGTGAACGGCATTGGGAGCGCCTTGCCTATCCACCATGCTGTTTTGATCTCGCACCCAGTGACTTCCATCTGTTTCCGGCTTTGAAAAAGACTCGGCGGTAGGCGCTTTGGAAGCAACGCTGAAGTCAACTTGCATCCTCACCTCTATCCACAGTCGCCTAGGGAAACTTATTTTCGCACTCCTTCTCGTATTTCCAGATCTCCTCCTCCCGCTTAAAGAAAGTTGGGAATCCGTCTCTATATGTGGCACAATGTGTTTCCTTTGAACACACTAGGTTACCCACGAGACGAGACGTGAAAGATGTTTCGTGTCAAATTAGGAGACGAGACGGGAAAAAAATGAAATCGAGTTTTACGTCCCACGGTTATGCCGGTTAGGCTAAAGGAGACGGTGAGAATGAGAAATGAGTGAAATGGTGGAATGAAGAAAGTGGGAGGAAACGGGAGAACCCCGAGAAAACCCACGCACACGGTGTTTGTCCACCACAAAGTTCACTTGGCGGGGGCTGGGATCGAACCCGGGACCCCAAGCACCAGAGGTGAACGCTCAACCACTGAGCCACCGCGGCCCGAGACGAGACGGAAGTCTTCCAATAGAAACATATACATTTTCCGAGAGAAGACATTACGTTCAAGGTACTTTTGCGAAACGGACAGCCTCAACTCTCGTTTAATGAGCAATCCTGGGAAACAGGTACATTTTTCTTTTAAAACAACGTTAATGAGAAACAGCACAACTGTCGATAAAAAGACGAAAAGGAGGATCGGCTCCAACAGTGGCGCCGGTAAGAAGGGGGTATACATCCTCTTCCTTAACTATGTATCTACACATTTCGTTATATATATAGGGCCGGATTTGAAAGGTGCAAAGGTGCACGTGCAACCTCCCCCCCCCTCTTCGTTATAAATATACACTATCTAAAGTGAGAAGCTAGCAGTGAGTTTTTCAAAATCAATAGTTTAAGTCAATTTTCTGAAGGTTGAAGAAAAATAATTCATCGAGAGCAGACACTTAGCATTTCCAAAGGAATTCCTCATTCACAGATGCCTAAAGGCATTTAAGTATACTCAAATTTAATTCAAATGTACTGGTACTTAATGGTGCACCCCCCTCAGAGAATCCTGGATCCGGCCCTATATATATATTTGTGAATCTTTGAATAAAGGATTAAGAAAAAGACTCATAAAAGGTTTCGAATATTTTTTTTAGTTCAGCATTACACGGTTATGCACCGGAGTTCCCTCATAGCTACATAGTTAGTGTACGCGGTACGCGCGTGTATTCCTACCACTTCTAGTTTGTATAGTCTAAATCGATCCCTCCCTTAAGGGGATGTCTACCCACTTGCAAGTGTTTCAGGATCCCTATAAGATAACACGTAGATATTTCTATGTGAATATTTAACAAGATATTGCACTTACCGTCTCAAAATTTTCCATGATATTTTCCAACAGCAATACCTATATGTTCATGGTTTCTGTTTTTGATTTAATGCCCCAGATCAATTTAGATTAATTATAATGTATACTTCCGTTTACACTTGGCAACGTAGAGGATAGAATTTCTCCAGGAATTGAGAGCTCTCTGCTGAACCTCTAGCCCTAATAGTCTTCGCGTCACGTAGTAGTGATTTATGAGCGCTTCTGGCTAAAAACAAATGTTGTCTCTGTTTCTTCCTTTTTTTTTTTTTTTTTTTTTTGTCAAAAACTTGTTTTGGGCAGCTTTGTCCTCAGTTTTGTCCACTGCCTCTATCGAGATACCAGTTATACAATGGAGATCGTTTGCAGATCTCATAGCAGATAATGTAACATTCTTTGAAGAAACTCGAAGACTGACATACGAACCGCGTGACAATTTGGGTAGGGAATCTGAAGCGTTGCAATTTTGTGTTCTGATGTCCGCCTTATCACACAAGACGAAATGACCATAAACAAGAGACTTGTGAAGGAAGAAGGAAAATGTTCTTAGTAATTGTATCCAATTGTTTCCACATTTTTCACCTTTCCCCCCGAAAGATCCCTTCGAAAAGGGAAAGAGGGGAGGGTGATTTTGTGACCCTTGAGTTTTAGAATAGTCTTGAAACGAACTGCAAAGTGTACTTACTGGAAATTCTACTGTCGTTGTGCTATAATATCTGTGTTGCAAGAAGTGTGACAAAATGAAGGAATCAAAGAGGAAAAGAATTTGGTACTCTCTCCTTCCAAAAAAGAAGTCTCGCCAAGCTAATTCATATGTGTGGTCGATCTCAGAGTATGGAGTTCAGAGACTGGATAGTTAATATTTACCATTCAGGATTACCTTACAACCAATTAAATTCCATTTTCACCTAGCTTGGGCTGGGTTTGGGCAACTCCCTCTTGTGCAGTCGCCTGGACCCAGATCAGGCTCGTATTTATGGACATGTGTCTATTTCCGGACGATTGACCGTGATATTTTTTTAAATGGGCGATAAACATAAGCAAACGTAAAACAGCACTTACGTTCTTCGCCCATAAAACAAAGTTGACACGGTCAAATCGTCCTGGAGTTTCGAAATTTGGGTTCTGGGTACCAAAATACATCGAATCAATACCCTGGGGTCCAGTGCACAGAACTTTTATTTATTTTGTGTGGTTGTGTAATAATAATAATACTGTATAAGGAAAAGGAATGAAGACGTACTAAAGGAAGCTAATGAAGGACGACAGATCATGAAGATAATAGAAAAAAAAAAGAAACAGCATGCTTGGACATCTTATTCGGCACTCCGATTGGATCACCGTGTTGATAGGGGAAAAGGCAGAAGAAAAACCAGGAAGTGGAAGATCAAGGATAGAAAAATCTATAAGTTTTACGTCCCACAGTTATGCCTGGTAGGTTAAAGGAGCTAATGATGTTGTGAAAAGAAGGAAATGCTGGAATGCAGAAAGTGGAAGGAAACGGGAGAACCCCGAGAAACCCCCCACACATGGTGTTTGTCCTCCACAAAGTTCACTTGGTGCGAGCTGAGATCGAACTAAGGACGCCATGCATTAGAGGTGAACGCTCTACCACTGACCCACCGCGGCCCGACCAGGGATAGATGCAGTTACGAAGAAGAGACCTTATCAAATTATAAAACAGCTCTCCCAGGGGAGAGAAAAGTTTTAAAATTTCCTTCTTGCGCATCAACCTATGATTGAAGTGAGAAAGATTATTATTATTATTATTATTATTATTATTATTATTATTATTATTATTATTATTATTATTATTATTATTATTATTATATCGAGAATGCACTTCTGGGTTTCCTCCTTAAAAAATACACACACTATTTCCAATTATGGTTATCCTACTTTTTACAAATTTGTCTTTTTTTCCCTCTGTCTTTCATTCCCATCATGCGATGGGTGGGCCATAGAAGGTGACGCCTTTTCTGTGGCCAGAGTGATCAAATTTGTCTAATTCAATATTGGTTTAAATAGCATTAGTTTTCAAGCTACATATATGAGTTCTTTGACTAACTGAATAGTGCACGCCCCTTCTGGCTCACTCGCCACTATTTAACATTAAATTTCAGATGCCTCGATATACTTGCATAAGTTTGTTATTTCTAAAATAAACATTACGTAAAAGGTTATTCAAATTGATATCAAGTTTTTCTGACATTTGTATATTACGCATATCTTTCTTAATTTGCATTACTCACATTACCCCAGAGAACGAACAAATTTTAGAGTTCTGGTTTGAACTTCTCTTACAATAATAAGCAAATATACGAGGAACAAATTTACCATTATTGACGATGCGGAGGGGAGGAGATTTTCTGGACTAGGAAGAAATGTGTGCGGGTGCAGAGCAGAGGTCTGCACGGGCCGGAATTTTCAGCCCGGGCCCGGCCCGTGAATTTACAATGTGAGGCCCGACCCGAGTCCAAAATATGTCTTAGCATTTAGGCCCTAGCCCGGACTGAGCTGTGATAATCAAATGAGCCCGAAATAAGCCCGAATTGCAGAAACTTAATTATTAATGCAAAATTGTATTTTTATTTACAGCAATTCGAGGTTTGATTTTGCAGTTGTGTTTTAAAAGTCCTCCAGAAAGAACGGTGCAATTTGTATCGTTTTACACTATATTTACAAAGTTAGGCCCGAAAAAGTCCGAGAAATATGGTTGTATATTTAAAAATTCACAGCCCGAACCCAGGGGCGTCATTTAGGAGGACAGGGAGAGGCATTTGCCCCCCTCCCGAGTTTGAGATTTATATAATTTTATCAATAGCATAGTAGTAAATCAGTGAAAAACGCGAAATTTTACATATATCAAGGGGTCTTGGCCTCCCAAGCCAAATCTGAAATGACGCTACTGCCCGAACCCCTCCCGGGCCCGAAGTGATACATTCTTTGTAGGCCCGAGCACGTGCAGACCTCTAGTGCAGAGGCGTTTCAAGTGGTGGGCGACTGCTCACGGCCTTGCATCTTGAGGGACCTCGCAAAGACCAACGAGCCTAAATCGATTTAGCACTCACTTTTGTCGATGCAACAATAGAAACAAATATGAATTCGGACTTAATTACAGAAAAACAATACGCTTCAAACTAACTTTTCATCTATTCGTATATATTAGATCGCTAGCATACGCGAGAGGCGGCGAGTTTATTTTAAAATTGCAATAATGAATGTGTATAAGTCTTTATCGTTGAGATGAATTGTTTTCGATAAATTTTATTATAATTAGCAATTTTTAAAAAAGGGGGCAGGAAGGACTCGTAAACCTTATTCGCCTTCTGTGCAGATGGTATGGTAAAAATCAATACTGGATAATGAAAGTGTAAGTGTAAAGGCTAATATGGAACAGAGAAACAAAAGAGAACTTCTTCAGAAGGGAATTGGGAGGGGAGGGGATGAGAGTACAATGCTGTGACACTTAAAATGCGTCTTGATTTGTATACTTCAACAAACTTTTCTTATTAGATTACGCAATTTCTAGCTTCTTACTCCGATTATTCAAAGTATTCAAATGTTCTCGGAGGGAGTGACCGCCCCTCCCTTTAATCCGTCCGTGGTGTCATTCAGTTTGGCTTTTCGCTACTAATTCAAAGTGCTTTCCGAAACAAGTTGTCTTCTTGTGACAGCAGGGGGTGGAAGAAACAAACAAACCGTGAAAGGAAGAAAGAAGAGGTTTTGGGCTCTTCCAGTCCAGACCATTCTAACCACTGAGAAGTGAGAATCACAACGTGATTTTTCTGGTAAGAGCGTCCTTTTAAAACAGGTAACAAGCAAACAGATGGTCAGCCCTCTCCCCTCTGCAGCATACTTTTTATTCTCTGTTGCCAAACTTACTGAAGAATATATTGCAATTAATCTAACGCATGCAACGTAAATTGGAGACCGTGGTTGGATTTATATGGGTTTTGTGTATTTGTATTAAAAATTTCAAGTTATTACCTGCAATACTTTGTTAGAAATTACCATATTAAATTTTACATGTTATCAAATGGAGAGTTAGAAACCTAAGCGGAGATGCTAGAAGATCCCCTTAAAAAAAAAAAAAAAAAAAAAAAAAAAAGCTTCTCGCCCTTTTTCCTCTGACAACTGTCGACAGACAGACGGACGGGTATAGCCGTTCTACAAGACTTTCATTACTTATGCATAACATAAATTGGAGGTCTAAAATGTATAAGCGTATTATGGAAATTAGTCATTACAAAAATTCGTCGCAAAAATTAACAATAGGACATACCGAGGGATCCTCAATTGGCATTTCATTTAAAATTTTCCTGGATTTTTCTTATAACATATTACAATGACGCAAATAGTTTTATACACAAAACGTATGGTAAAATATTTAAAGAGTCTATGCCTTTCTTAATAAAAACTAGTCTGAGTAAAGTAAATTCAATAATAAATTAGTATGCTCCGTAATACCATTTCTCTTCCTGTAATTAGCAGCAGAAAATATAACGGAAAACGCCAACAGGTAGATCAAACGCTACTAAAGCATGTTTCTAGACTTCTAAGTTATATTCTACCCAATATTTTATTCAAGAGAAATACCAATTTAAATACATGTTATGTTTCATACAATAATAATTAACCAACTGATCAATCCATTATTTTTCTTTTCTTCCATTTTCTCATGTAGATAAATTAGTTTACTTTTTCATTGCGCGGAGGATTATTCCAATTAGCAATCATTTGATAATAGCTTACCGGCAAGCAACACGTCAATGTCATCTATAATTAAGAAAATTAGGTCAACAACATTTTAATTGGTGTTATTGACTTTTCTAAATGCACTTTAGACTCCTCAAAAAATAAACAATGAAACGAAAAAAAGAAACAAAAAACATCTCATAATTAAAATATAGTAAGGGAGTTTCAAATTAAATCTAGAAAATATTGCTCTCGGGCATAAATTCTTGCATCATCCAGACGTCTCTAACTCCTAGGGCTCGTAGTCAAAACAGTACGGGTCTAGGTCAAAACCCCACAGCCAAAACCCCCACACTCAAGAAATGTCAAAACGCCTACACGATCGGTCATAACTCCCACACAAATGGACAAATCCCCCAAACGCACGAACGGTCAAAACCCCCCCACAGCCAAAACCCCCACACTCAAGAAATGTCAAAACGCCCACACGATCGGTCATAGCTCCCACACAAATGGACATATCCCCCAAACGCACGAACGGTCAAAACTCCCACAGCCAAAACCCCCACACTCAAGAAATGTCAAAACGCCCACACGATCGGTCAAAACTCCCACACAAATGGACAAAACCCCCACACAAATGAACAAAACTCCCACATGCAGAAATTGTCACAACTGCCACACAAATGGACAAAACCCCCACACAATCGGACAAATCCCCCACACTCTCAAAATATCGTGATTGCACGTCTTTGTTGCGGCTCTTTACGACGCCCACTTTAGTGTTTCTATCATTACAAAACAGTGCAAGAAGAATAGTTGCAACATCAGTTTAAGTGGAATAAAAAATGTTATTAAAAAGTACAAGGGCAAAACATACAACCAGGATCATTTCAGAGTGTGGGAGATTTGACCGATTGTGTGGGGGTTTTGTCCATTTGTGTGGGGGTTTTGTCCATTTATGTGGGGATTGTGACCGTTGCTATGTGTGGCTGTTTTGTCCATTTGTGTGGGAGTTATGACCGTTGGAGGTTATGACCGATTACCAGTGTGGGGGTTTTGGCTGTGGGGGTTATGACCGTTCGTGTATTTGGGAGATTTGTCCATTTGTGTGGGGGTTATGACCGATCGTGTGGGCGTTTTGACATTTCTTGAGTGTGGGGGTTTTGGCTGTGGGGGTTATGACCGTTCGTGTGTTTGGGAGATTTGTCCATTTGTGTGGGGGTTATGACCGTTTGTGTGGGCGTTTTGACATTTCTTGAGTGTGGGTGTTTTGGCTGTGGGGGTTTTGACCGGTTCCCAACAGTACGACAGGGAGGCCGAGATCGCCTAGCTTGAGTTGAGCTGAGTTGATTTTGAGGTTAACGTCCCTTTCAGCAGCAGGCCTATATGAGATGGGACCTACTGATTAACGTGGAATCCGAGCCACATGAGCTCCCGCCGGGAATCGAACCCAGGTCGCCTAACTTGAATTTACCTTATATTCGTACATATAGGCCTATACTAACAAATAACTCAAAAGTTTCAGGAAGACTGAAGATGGTCACAGGGGGAAGGGACTTAGTCGCACAGCCCCCCTGGCCACCCCTACCTTTCGGGCTGAAGAAACCACACTTTGGCTCGTAATTTTGAAGCAATGACCGAAGCAAGCCGGAGAAACTTGACCAGTTCAGCAGTCGGCGAAGCTACCAAGTTAATTGAGGTAGAGACATACACAGTGCGTTCGATAAACTCCGGGACTACCTCTCAACGATGACAGAAAAATCTATTACTACACGAGTTCACTTCATACATCCATTCTCGCGCCACACACTTGCGCGACAAGTCGTAGAGGCATTGGAACGCCTAGGAAAGTCGTCCATTAGAATGTTGCTGAACACCGTTCGATGAATCGCATTCGTTTGAATCGATGTAACATACATACCCCCCACACAAACACACACATACACACACACACACACTTAATATTTCCACTTGAAGGCATATTTGAACTTGGGAAAGTACATGAAGTCCGCTGGGGCAACATCAGGCGAATATGGTAGTGTTCAAGAATTGTGACTTTATTTCGGCCAAAACTGACAAGAAAACTGGTGTGGGGCGGCTCAAGGTCGTTTTTGGCCAATAGAAGAATCACAATTTAGGTATCTAACTAAACTACTGGGGTAACGAAAAAGTGGAAAAATTAAAAAGAAAAAAATAATAAAGCGCTGAAAAGCAGAAAATAATTCATTACTATTAACCATAAAGAATTTGAAGTCTGTGCCAAGCCAAACAAATTCACGCCTAATACAAAATTAGTTTTGATGATAATTTTATTAGGGTTAATTTTATTTTACTTAGCACAGACTTCAAAGTTTTTTATAGATAATATTAAAGAATTATTTTCTGATTTTACACGTTTTTACTATTTTCTATTTTTTAGCGCCTTTCTTGAAGTCGGTTACTATTGTTTACTTTATTTTATTTTAAAGATTGTATGCCTACTCAAAATAAGGTAGCTTTATTTTAAACGGCTGCCAATGAAGAACATGATAACGAGTATTTAGTTTATGAATAGAACAAAATAAAAATGCTACTGGAAAAGAATTTATAAATATAATGTTATAAATAACTTTGAAGTCTCCCATTGTATACACCCATAAATTGTTATCGAAATTATGCAAACACCTGTAGTGTGCAAGTCACAAGGAACAATCTCTAAGATGATTACGGTATACAATACTAATTACAACAATGTCGAAGAGTATACTGGATGGAAGAGAAACCTCAGTGAAAGGGACGGCAAATCATTGAAGAGGACTGTCACTGAAAAGGCCGCATCACGGCGAAATTAAAATACCGCTAATTTTACAGCAATTGTGATATCTTCAAATAGATAAAAGATAATCGAAAAGTGGAACAAGAGCTCGCTAGATAATATTATTTTACATGAGATATCGTTATCACGACTCACTTATCTGCTTTCGATTTCCAGCCATTTAGAAAATCGGTATTTGTTTTCGCGTTTCTAAATGACCGCAAACAGAAAGCTACTAGGTAACTCTTGATAACGGTACCTCATGCAAAATAATATTGTCTAGGGCGTTCTTGTTGCACATTTCCATTATCTTTTATCAATTTGAAGGCATTACAAAATTACTGTAAAATTAGCGGTATTTTAATTTCGTAGTGATTAGGCCTCTGAAGATCATAGAGCGAATGTGGTAAAAGTGACTGCGGAACTCAATTAATACCTCACACAGTGTATTGCGACGATCAGAGTCCGATGCGAGTTACAAATCCTGAACGTTCGCATTCGGGCTGCAATTTCCAATCTGATGCTGACCGCTAACAACGTTTCAGCAGAGAGAAAATTGTACTGAGAACATACACAGTAGACCGTCGATGATTAAAAGTATGTAATATGGTCCGTGGTTCCTCTTGCACGTTATTTTCGACAACAGGTCGTATTCATGTATGACGGATGCCAAAAGAAGTTTTTGCTTTGAACTGTCTCCTTATAACATGAAATATGGTTGATTATAACATAAGTCTACATTTCCTGCTTTTTCATGAATCCTGTGGTTACAGTGACAGGACGCATTAGTGTCAGCGATTATCATGTTGACATTTTAGATGACCACTCAAATCTTATGGTGCTCATGTTCCCCGTTATTGAAACTATGTCCCAATTCACCTTCTGAAGCTATTAAGAAGTCGTTTCATGAACATCGGGAAGAACTACACCTCTTCTGGCCCGTGCAATCCTCAGACATCAATATGATTGAAAATTTGTGGTCAGTTCTGAAACTTAAGATTTCGGAGTAGATATCCTTCTCTGTCCTCGTTGGCGAAACCAAGAGTTGCAATGCATGAGGAATGATATAATATAAATCTGGAAATAATTCAAAACTTATATGCCTCTATACAGGGGCGCATCCAAGAATTTTGTTGGGAGGGTTCCAATACTACAAGCCACTACGACTATGTAGCATTAAACAGGTATTATTCTGCCCCCGAAAAGATTATAAATAATTGTAAAATACTTCCACTTATATTTTCAGGGGAAAACTAGAACTATATAGAACTAGATTGTTTTTTATAAGAGAAAAATAACAAGTGAAGTGTAAAAACAAATTGTCATGCTACATCAATCATTTCCTTTTAAAACAAGTTTAGTTTTATCAAGAAAGTGTACAAGTGTATGTTGAGTTCGAAGTTTTTTTTTTTTTTTTTTTTTTTTTAAGAGTCCCAACTCGGTTGAACCCCGTAGGTGCGGCCCTGTTTCGATTCCATGACTAAACAGAGCTGTTCTAAAGGCTAACAATGGTTTCACATCATATTAATCAGAAAAGCTGCAGTTTTATCTGGTGTTCATTTAATAACTATATACACACGCACACACACACGTATATATTTAAAGGATTCAGTAAGTATTACACTTTCCTATGAATTCATGTGTATGTGATAATTCAATGTTTATTGCCTTATTAACAAGTTTTTTTTTTAATGCATAAAGAGGATAAAATAAGTTTTAGGTGAAGCAAAATGCAAAAATAGGACTAAGCCTAAAGCGTTGAGCGTTCTGCCTAAAGCTGAGCGCTAAACTTTTATGGATATTGCGGAAGTATTTCGTTCGTGGCCAATGCTTTTTAGTCTTGATCCTAATTCTTCACTTTATCCCATAAAAAACTCCTTTATAGTGTACTAGCAGCGTTCACCCCGCTTCGCTGCGGTCACCCCGGAACGCAATAAACTTTGTTACTTAGATAATTTTTACTTTTTCGCTTTCAAGTGATATGATAAAAACCATAGAAGATTGCAGTAAATGTTAACATTATATCGCCTGTCATTTATGTTAACCCGCCCCGCTTCGCTGCGGTCACCCCGGAACGCAATAAACTTTGTTACTTAGATAATTTTTACTTTTTCGCTTTCAAGTGATATGATAAAAACCATAGTAGATTCCAGTAAATGTTAACATTATATCGCCTGTCATTTATGTTAACCCGCCGAGTGACACGGTCATGCGGGTTGCATATAAATACGTTTATTTTTATACCTATGATGAACTAACAAAGGATTTGTACGTTATGGACACTTGAATGGTCAATTATCTCAAGACACTGGTAATTAAAAATTAAAGTGATATGATAAAAACCATCTAGGGTCCAAATCCTAATAACCCCCCAAAAATGAAAGAAATTGGTTCAGCCGTATTAGCGTGATGAGCTAACAAAGGATTTGTGCGTTCTCTTTTATATAATAGATTTCATAAAAACACTAATATTAAGAGATTTTTTTACGATTATTACTTTCTTTTTTTTAAAAAAAAAAATATTAACATAACACCTAGTCGTTTGCAACCAGCCAAACTTTCATGAGAATTTAGGTTGTATAAGCAGCAGGGGCACTTTGGATAGGCTACAGCAAAAAAAAAAAAAGTGTAAATATTGTTTCGCCACCGACTTGACGTCTCTGTATAAAATTTCAGTTCAAGTTAGTATGGATATGAGTGAAATTTAAGTTGGAAGATTTGACTCTAAACATTAGTAATCTGATATACATAGGGTGTCTCAAAAGTCGCCTGACATAGGGTAACTCTGTTATTATCAGAGTTACAACAAAATGTAAGAGGAAGGGCAATCTCCAAATATGATGTTTTCAATCTAAAGTGAAGGAATTTTTTTTAAATCGGATGAGCCGTTTGGGCTGTATACTCTTTATGCGCCCAATGTTAAATGAAAATGCAACGTTGCCATTTACTTAGACCCACAACTTAAGTAAATGAAGTAACTGTTTGAATTGGGGGCTGACCGTCGATACGTTAGCGTAAAAGAAGTAACTTCATTCACTTATGTTGTGGGCACAGGTAAATGCCAACGTTACATTTTCATTTAACATTGGGCGCATAAAGCGCGTGTATAGCCCAAATGGCACGTCCGATTTTTTTTTTTTTTAATCCTTCACTTTAGATTGAAAACATATTTGGAGATGGTTTCGCCTCATACATTTTCTTGTAACTCTGATAATAACAGAGTTACTCTATGTCAGGGAACTTTTGAAACGCCCAGTATATGCTCTATCCAAATATCAAGTTTCACAATCCTGTGGTACTTCCACAAGATTTTGTATAAAGGTAGTTGGTGAGTGCTTCAAATTATATGCCCGTAGCCAAACTCCCTCTACAAAAATTGCTGCGTGAGTACCTTGGGATTCTGAAACATGTATTTTTGGACAGTGCACATGTTAGTTCCTAAGTGAAGTCTTGACCCTATGGACCTTTAAAGTTCATTTTTCCCCATGTTTTTGGCAGCCTATAACTCCGAAAGGAAGCATTTGTGCATCAAGATTAGTCTATACTTTCTGTCTTATCTTGGTGTCAGGAATCACACCTCTCAAACGTTGTCGGTGTTGTTTTGAAACACCATATATATATATATATATATATATATATATATATATATATATATATATATATATATATATATATATATATATATATACTCCGTTCAGTGCACAAAGGAATCAACTCCACTTTTTGGCCATTGGTCATTTTTGACATATTTTATTTTTAAGTTCATTTTAGAGCATATGAAACTAATAGTTAATAGCTTATACTCTCATATGAAGGTCTACGTTAAGAAACAAGCAAGACCATAGATAGTATGTTGTAATGTTAATAAGAGATATACATAAAATTTTCATTAACTCTTAAATGTTAATTTTTGTTTATAATCAAAATATTGTCCAAATGTAAGATATAGTCCCATCAGTATGTATATCAGTAGAGAGATCACCATCATCATCATCATCATAGGTATTCTGCCTTTAGTTGACAAGTCACTTGCCGCAACTGAGAAGCTACCATGCTCCATGGTCTTTTGCTAATCTCTTCGCCTTCACGTACGCTTTTTCTGTTTTGATATCGCCCTTTAATTGTAGTCTCCTTCGCTCCCTCCCTCTCTTTCATGCCACCATACCCTCTAGCACGTCCCCCATGATACAGTTCCTTCTTAGTCAATGTCCCAACCACATCAAGCTGATCAAAATTCCATACTTGAGAATAAATTCTTATGCATAGTTTTTGAGAAAATTAAAAAAAAAGTAAAGGAAATTTTGTGGAGCTAAAAAGTGTATTGTTTGTTGCCAATAATGATTGGCAATATTTTAATTTTGTTAGAAGTTGTTATTCGTTTATTTATTGTACACCCAGTGACAAAAATTCTTTCCGTTTGCTAACATTTATTTTGGGAATGATGGTGGTAAAGCTGGAAAGTACAACGGTGGTATGGCTGAAGCGTACAGAAAATTATAGTCTTTTTAATTTACTGAAAACTGTACTCAAATTGTCCTTCCATTCTCAAGTTGTTTACGAAACTAATTTCATCAAACGGAAAGAACTTTTGTCACTGACTGTACCTGGGTGCTTGTAGCAAAAAACCTATTAATTATAGATTGTATGCGTTGTTGTTTGTCTTTTCCTAATGCTGACATGTATGTTCCTTTATGCACATACATATATGTTAAAGCGTTGTAAAAAATAAACAAATTAATAAGAACGAGAAGAAATCGACGGTTGGCAATTCTGATATTTGGCCGTGTAGTTCGCTTATCGTACGGACAAACAGCACAGAAGATGAATTGGTACATAAGAAATATTCCGACAATTAGCTATATCTTTCTTCTCTTTCCCCTTTAGGTATTCTTTAAACTTTTTTTTTTTTAATCTTCCTCTTCATACAAAAATTGTGGCTTGATCACTGTTATGTAACGCGTACGTGAAGGTATCTAGACACGGTTCCCGTATTCACGTGATCTAACGCCCGTAACCACTCCGAATGAAAATAAAAAGAAAAGAAGTAAACTGATCGTCCTTCAATATGGTTTGACTGTGAGGGAGTGAATCATACCCACCTTGTTATTCATACTTGTCTCTTCCCCTTCCCACTTAACATCTCTCACTGGAAATGTTGATACTCGAATTTCCTCTCTTTTTTTTTTTCCTTTCTTCTCGTCGTTAAAATGTTGGTACAGAAAGCTCAAGCATATACTTCGTAATAAAGACATACCATAGAAAATTGCTTTTAGTTGAGAAATATTTTCGTGGATTAAAAAAAAAAAAAGTATTGGTATGCGAATACTTTTAAAGAGATTTTTCTTTTCTAACCAATCAAAACATGTTTTTACATTAATAAAAGGGAAAAAAAAAACTTCGTTGGCTTTCTTAACCTATTGCCTACAGGCACGACTTTTCATATATAATACGTACGGAACGACGGTTGTATAAATCTTAGATGCAGTGTAGCTTCAATTTTCAACTCAAAGGAAATAAAATGAAATCTTTTACAAATAAGATTGTCATTTCTTTCCCTTGGAGATTCATACATCATATATACATATATATTTTAAATATACTTTATGATCCTATTGTAGATTAATGGAGAACACGCTGGCTCAGTGACAGAGCCCTTATCTCTGGTGTATGGGGTCTCTGATTCGACCCCGGCTAAGTAAGTTTATGGTGGACGACATTGTGTCCGTGGATTTTCTCGGGGTACTCCCGTTTCCTCCCACTTTCTCATCCACCCATTCTTTCATCACCGTCTCCCTAAAACCTGAAAGATATAATCGTTGAGCGTTAAACTGAAAGATATCAATACAATTTTTCCTATTGTAGATTACCTCGCTACACATTTTCTGAAATCATTATTTCCGTTTCACTCATTATTTTTTAAAGTGAGAAATCACTTTCCGACGCCGAATTAGTGGGAACAAAAAATCTGTGCAATCCCATCATGCTTGATTTTTCTATTCGTTGGTGTTATTGCTGTTCTTGTTGAATTTCAGCGTCCCTTTGCAGCACAGAGGCTACATGAGAAGTGGACCTATAGTTTAAGGTGAAATCCGAACGAATGTAATGTGTTCAAAATTTTGAAGTCCTTACACCGGGAATCGAACGTAGGACCCCTTGCACCAGGTTGTTCCGTCTGAGGTGGTTGTCAGACTGTTGTTAGTGTTGTTCATGAGACAAGACTCGAAATAAAGTTTCTCGTCTCGTCGCCTCTAGAAAAATGTCTCGTCTCCTTTTGTGCGCTGATTAAAAAAAAAAATCATCTAGAAGATATCCGAATCCTTCTGTATCACGAGAGTTCCACAGTATGATGTAAGTAACAATATTTAACCCATATTTATTATTGGAGTGAACTATATTGTGTAATGACATGCGTACCTTTAAACTCTGATAAATACTATGTATTGTTTTCGTACATTAACCCCTGTCTATTCACAGTTTTTATATCATGAATCATATAACAGTACGGCAGTATTTGAGATCTAATTGTAAGACTTGGATGACCTACGAAACTCGTGATATTTCTCGCCTCAAAAACGAAACGACAAATCAATGTTTCTTGTTTTCTCTTGAATTTGGGAAAGTACTTCTCATCTCGACCCTCCTCTCGTTTCCGAGACGAGACGACAATCTTTCTGTTTCAAGGCCAACAAAACTGTTGCACGGGAAATTCAAGAGAAGTATAAAAAAAAAAAAATAAAAAATAAAAAAATAAAAGACAGGCAATTGGAAAGAATTCTACATTATTTGCGTATAATGAAAACAAATGTTCATATACAAGGCGCGTTCGGAAAGTAACCTCCGATTGGTCACTGTGCTTGAAGTAGTGGGGGCAGCAGTACCATCTTGGCACAGACGTGCGCAGTAGATCAGTCTGCATCCAGCCGTGGTAGAATGAAAATTGTCTGTTCATTGGTTCTACTTTTCTAGCGTCTCAAAGTGTGTGCTGCAACAGAACACCCTCCCCCCTCCCCGCCAAGTGCGAGATGCGACCTGTTATACCTTTTCTTACGCCAAAACAATATTCGGCAGCAACTATTCATCGGGAACTTCGCGCCATGTATGGACCAAGTGTGATGAGTGAAGAAGTTGTTCGTGAATGGGTTCGTTCATTTAAAAGTGGACGAACAAACATTCAGGACGAAGAGAGGAATGGCAGGCCATCAGAGGTTACTGATGAACTCGTTCAGCAAATTGATGGAAAAATTCGTGAAAATCGACTTTTCACAATCACGGAGGAAGCTCAGCAACCGATCTTCTGATTATCTCGAAAGAATCTGCAAACTATGACATCGGGGAGTAAAAATTGCTACAACAGAAAAAGATTTATCAGTCTTATACATTAGTATATACGCATCATATACAATACCACACCATTCTGCACTCACGTGATGGGGTGCTCAACTGCTGTGTATGGGATCCATAGTTCAATTACAGTTCGCACAAAATGGTCTTTGTAGTGGGATAAACACCGTGAGCGTGGGTTTGCTTGGGGTTCTCCATTTTCCTTTCACTTTCTTAAATACGACATTTTTTTTAATTATAATCATCGCCGTCTCTCTTTGCTTCGGAGCATAATCATAGGAATTATTTTTTTAAAAAAGTGCTGTAGTATTTCGTAAGGTGCTTTATCTATTAATACTAAGATTTTGGTACCCTCAAAGCTCATTAGTAAGACTACCAGACGTGCCACAAGAAAATGAGGTTGTCCATTTTTAAAAAGAAGCTGTCCATTTCATGTGTCAACGAAATTTTTGTTGGGTTGGGATATGTTTGTATTCTTATTTCTGAAAATAACAAACTTATTTTTTTTCTTTCAGCAAAGCATAGCAGAAAATACCATTGTGTTGCAATTACTTTCAACTGTAAAGAGTGTAAATACTATCATAAGATCACGTTGGTGAGTTGTGCTCCACTAAATTCACCAATCATATTCTTAATGAAAATATACAAGTCTAATAGAGGTGGATGGCAGTTTCTAAAGAATTATAGGAAGAGAAATTATGGTATTGACGATTATTTGAATACTACAATTAAATGTGTAAGTGTAGCATATGTATTCAAAGATAATGATATAGGTGTCTATACTTTTAATTCAATAGCACTGAACTGAATGGCAGTTAACATATCAATTAATGACGAAAACCTGTTAAAAAAAAAAAAAACTAACGGTAAATTGAGCACATGAGCGATAAATAATGATAAGCACGTTTAATTATATTTTTAATGAAAAGAAGAATGCATAACATTCTGCTTTTAACAAAAAAGTGATTCGAAATGCAAATTTATATTCTTTTATCTTTTATTAGAAAATATGATATAAGTTTTATTGAAACTGGATGTTCGGTAAGACACAACAAATCTTCAGGTCGTTCCCATACGTCTGTCGTCTGAATACGTTGTAGAGCAAGTGAGCATCACCAATGGAAGTCACATTGAACCTCTTTAGGTATAAGGTAAAAATACGTGATGTATTTAGCTATACCAAATCCATGTCTGTAAGCTAAATAAGTAAATCAATATGGGTTTTCAAATTTGTAAATTCCTGTTTGATAACCCTGTATTTTGTATCGATAATTTTGTTCTTTCAGTTCTTGTGTTGAAAAAATTGACGCACATAAAGGATAAATTTATTTGAAGAAACTCATCCATACAGTGAGAATAACCGTTTTAGAGGAACAGATTAATGATGCATATTTTAACTTAAAACATTTTCAATAAATCAAACCCAGATCTTGTTTATATAGAGAAAGCTTATAAAATAATGACTACACAAAATGCAAAACATGGCACCTTTTTTATTATTGAAGCGACTGCAAGTAATGCAACAATTGCAACTTTCTACAATAAATATTTACTTTAGAATACGTTTAATTTAGATTACAGAGAATTTCCAATGTTGAAATAAGTAAATAAACGGCCGCAATAATGCGATTGGACATTCACTCGCCCTTGATGCATGCTTTTGTGCTGTCAAAAGTAGAACGAGCAAACTGCAGGATATCACAGTGTATAACAGCCTCAAATAGGTCTTCCTTTTTTTCTTTCCTTCGCTTCGGAATCAAGGAAAGAATATGGCGGCTTCAAACAAGAGTTATGGGCCTTGCATGTAAATTAGAATACTACCCAGACAACAGCCCCGTTTGTAATTATGCATGCAGATATCTAGAAGCCCAGAGGTAATATGGTGCCTTTTTAAAGAGAACTTTTTTAAAATGCAAGGCAGACAGTACGTAAACGTAGATACTAGGTTGTTACCTATGAAGGCGGTGACACAATTCAGTTCGTAAAGAGACACACCAAGGAAAGAAAGAAAAGAAGAAAACAGTAAACCCAAATAATTTATGGCTGCTCGTATAATGCACTATATTAACACCATTCTTACTTGACATTTATACGTAATTGCGTTTAATATTTATAAACTACATAAAGCAACCCATAAGAAATTATTTCAAATGGCATCGTTGACATGATTAATCTGGATAAAAAAGATAATTTGTTATAGAGTGAAGCGTTGCTACATTGTTGTGTATTAAGCAACAACAGAATTAATTTAAATAAATAAAATTTTATTGGTATTTAAAGCTAATTTGGTACTGGTTTACGAAGCTAAAATTGTGTAACCAACGCTAATCTAAACTATTGGTAAAGCCACCATTAACTAAATTTAGCTAATAAACTCCTTCGTTGCTATATGATTATCGTATGCATTTTCTTCGCAAGAAACCCAGGTTCGATCCCCGGTGGGATTTCATCTCATTGGGATCCCACGCTAAGCTGTTTGGTCTACGTCTCATATAGCCTCGGTGCTGAACGCGACGGTAAACTCCGAATCAATCAACCAGCCAAAACGTACTTAACCTGAATTAAGTTAAATAAACTTTGCTAATGTTATTAAAGAGGATCATGCAATAAGAAAAACTACATATCCTTTTACTATAGGCAACCAACACGTCTTTGTTACAATGTGGGTTGCATATAAACTAGGGTGTATTTAGATTGTAAATTGATATGGATAGCTACATTTAAAGTCATTGTTTCCCGAGAATATGTTAACGGATTGATTCCATTAACGAATTCGACCGAGATAATCGCTTGCAGAAAACAATCCAAAATTTGGCTTCCATTGAAGAGATATGATGTGGTTATCCATAATGATATAAAATCTAAACCACACCCTAGTTGCTATGCAACCCGCACAGTAGCAAAGTCATGTCGGTTGCCTATGATACAGGGGAAACAGGCGAACTAACAATACGATCTCACAAATCCAACTAGCGTGATTCTAATAAAGCTTAACTAACCGAAACATAACTAACCGAAAGGTAATTTAACCTAAAGCATATTTAATTAAACTAAGATATCTTAGGATGAACTTAAAATAGTTGAAGCTAACTTGAGACTACACTTCCAAAGTTAAACTAACCTAAACAAACTAAACATCAAGAAGTGTATTTATTTGGAGAGAAGTTATATTCATAGTTATTTTCGTGCATCTGTAAAGTAAATCTAAGCCAACAAATGTAAATTTCTTATCAAATACAATTCCTTACGGTATAAGGCTGTTCGCTAAGCGAAACTCCACTTTCTTAAATTTGAGTGGATAACGTGAGTCAATAAAGAATATAAACAATATATGGAAATTAAGAGAGGTAGTATCTACAAAAAATCTATTGAATAAAATAATATGAATTTTCAAATATTTTCTTACAGACCAGAAATTGGAGAATTGCTTGCAACTCAAATTTATACACTATACGAAAAGTTTTGAAAATCTTTGAGTTTAACGTCTCACGTTTATGCCCTTTAGGTTAAGGGAGACGGATGATTAAGACAAGCAAATGATGATCGAATATTTGGTGGAATGAGAATGTGGGAGAAAAAGGAGTACCTGGCGAAAACACATAGACATGATGTCCACCAAAAACTTACTTGGCCGATGATCGAACCAGGGATAAGCGCTCTACCGCTGAGCCACCGTGTCCCCTCGAAAGATTTTGAAAACGATTACTATAAATATACCACATTGACTTGATCCCTAGTCTTTCGTTACAAGCGCTGCTATCGGCTAAAGGAATTCCACTCGCTTTCTCTCGCTTAGCAACAGCTGAACCCTTATTGGCTCAACGCGTGGGTGTGTGAGGGGTGAGCTTTAGTTCGCATTTTTGCCACGGCTCAAGACATTTTGGCAGCACAATAGTTTATATAAAAACGTTTTATAGATACTATCTGACTTACTTTTACATGTTTTATATTCTGTATTGCCTTTGTTATTCACGAAAGGTTAAAAAGCGAAGAGCCATAAGAATAACTCTTACTCTAAAAACACTTTTTTTTATGATTTTGTTGTGGCAGTCCTAAAGTAAAATTGTATGGTTAGAAATTAAACTTAATTTCAAGAATGTACGCCCATCAAAGCTGAACGTGTTGAGACCAATGATGTTTAGTCAACCAAATAACTTCGTGTAACGGCCCATTTGAGGACCTGAGCCGCTCCAACGCCCGGCCACGTCGAGCCTAGCGGTTAGCGCGCTGCGTCGTTCTGTCACTAATCAGAGTATCGGGAGCTTTCTAGACCAAATGACCGTCACGTCTTTCAGCCTCAGTTTGCCTCACGACGCTGGGTGGAACCCGAAAATTTGGAAGAACCGGCCTTAAATCGAACCCGGGACCACGTGGGTATGAGTTCAACGCTCTAACCACTAAACTACGGTGTTCCCCTGTTTAGTCAACCAATCGCCTTCATTTTTGGCTTTCTACAATAGATATCGGTGCATCCTTCTCAAATTTGCCTCATGACCCCGCGCCCATGCCAAAAACTATGTTTTTTATAAGTACTAAATGATCCACCTTCTTTTTTTAAATATAAAATTCGTATTATTCGTTATTACTGAATCATTAGGGCATACGTAGAACCTTAACCATGATAAATATTCTATACAAGTACATATTTGATTCATAGTCATCAATCGCAATAATAAGAGTTCACTTCTTAGAATTTCTTGATACAAAAGTAGTTCATCAGATGCAAATAAACAGTCTCGTCTGTTCCTAAAAGAAGACCGGTATTTTGTTCAAGTTCCGCTTGAAAAGTTTTCTCTGAAATAACGGTTTTTAACATTGTTAGCATCATATCGACGTTATCACCTTGACTTCTTTAATCAAGTAATCATATTTATGACTGGTTAGAATAGAAGATGGGTGTAATGTGTAGGCTTATCACGTCTAGGAAACCATTTCTTTCTTTTGTTTTTAAATGTATTATTTATTTTTAATACTACTATTATATGAGGCAATTTAGCCGTTAGCTAAAAGAAGAACCGCAATATATATCACTCCAGAAAGAAGAAAGGTGCTAAGCGCCGAAATGCAAATTTCTCAGGAGAGCATAAAAAACGAATGAAACACTAATTAATTCCGATTATTTCTTTCTTCTAGAATTCAGTTTTCACTGCAAACCTTTCATATTGTCTCCTGTTACTTGTCTCTTCCTGCACAACATTAAACATGGAATGGGTAGTCAAGATATGCACTTAGTTGGAAATGAAGGAGAGTGGCGCTTAGCACTTTCTGCTTTCTGGGGACGATATATGGTATTCCTTTAGTGGTAGGCATGAGCTGTAGATTACATCGGAGTGCTATGTTTCGTATTAAAAATTATTACTTGAATACTATTGCTTTATGAGGCACTTTAACTTTATACATTCTTAAATTAGGATTGTTAAGGTTGGTGTAAACGAATAAGTTTTACCGATAGATGTTACTACAGCTCACAGATGACGAGAAGAACCCAACAGAAGTAGTATGACGTAGGTATGGGCTCGCCCACTTTTCGCACGGGGTTTCAAATGACACTACAGAATAGCACATATATAACTTTACCCGGAGTAGCAGACGACATCTAAGCATAGACCACACCTCAAAAACCGAAAATGGACTTGACCGTGTCGTTGACCTTTCCCCGCTATCCCTGTTTTACGGTTCTTCTCGTCATCTCTGAGCTGTACAGTCTTCGTATCTTTCTCATGAATTTTTTACCTTTCATGAAAATTTGCAATGTCTTATGAATTTTTTTTACCTTTCATGAAAATTTACAATTTCTCTTACAAATTTCAATCTAGAGACTTCACATTTTTAGAGAACTAACTTCATAACCTATCGATGGCAAGAATCCGTCCCGATTTTTTAATTTAGAATTTTCTTCATTGTTGAAACAGTTCCATTGTTAAAGGTTTGGATATTCATTTCAACAACCAAGCCATTTCAACAACAAAGAAAATTCTAAATAAAAAATCGGCATGGATTCTTGCCTTTGATAGGTTATGAAGTTTCTTCTCTAAAAATTTGAAGTCTGTAGATTTAGATTTGTAAGCGACATCGTGAATTTTCGTGAAAGGTAAAAAAAAAAAAAAAAAAAAAAAAAATGCGCGAAATATGAAGATTGTAGTGACATCTATGGGCAAAACTTGTCCCTTTAAACCAACCTTTATCGGGTTTCGCGAACCGATTTACGATAAAGTCAGAACACTATGATCTTACTAACACTGAGTTAATACAAAATCTACAAAGTTTTGGTACAAATTAGATATTACATAGAGTTTTTACTTACAAAGTGGCTAAAGATTTAGACTTCATTGTTGGTCTACTTGTGTGAGCCCAGATCGTTACAGATACTAAAACTTTTGAAACTGACGGTTCAAGTCAGTTCAAGTCAAAATGAAATGTTGATTTTTTTCACCGTTCACCGTTTTATAATTTAAGTTTTCGTTATATCATCATCATAGGTATTCTGCCAGTATTGGCAGGTCACTTGCCGCAACTGAGAAGCCTCCATGCTCCATGGTCTTCCGCTAACCTCTTCGTTTTCACGTATGATTTTCTTGTTTTGATATCACCCATTAATTGTCGTCTCATTCGTCCACTCCCTCTCTATTCTGCCACCATGCCCTCTAGCAGGTCCCCCATGATACAGTTAATTCTTAGCCAATGACGCAACCAGATTCTCTTCTTCTTAATAATAATCTCTAACATTGTTCTTTTCTCCCTCACTATTTCCAAGACCTCATTCGTTTTCAGCTCAACCTAGCTAATTCTCTCCATTCTTCTCCACACCTACATTTCGAAAGCTTCCAGTCGTTTTTCATCATTCTGAGTAATGTTCATGTTTGTGACCCATACGGAACAATACTCCACACGAAGCATTTTTTGAGTATTTTCCTCAACTCTTTTATTCAAGGTCCCACAAAATAATCTTTTCTTCCTTCTAAAGGATTCTTTCGCCATTCTTATCCTTGTTTTATTTCACGTTCACACTTCATATCATCACTAATAATACTAATCAGGTATTGAAAATTGGTCACCTGTTCTATTTTCTCCTCTCGTACTTCTATATTTGACACCAACCCCTTCCTTCCAATCACCATGGCTTTTGTCTTTCTAACATTTATTTTCATCCCATATACTTCTGAGCCCTTCCTCAAGTTTTCTAACAGCTTATTGATTTTATTTTCAGATTCTGCAACAAGCGTCGTATCATCTGCAAACCGTATACACCTAATCATTCTACCTCCTACTGAGATGCCGTCCAGATTTGTAGGCTCCTTCTTATATTGTTTCTTTTAATTTTTTTCATTTTTATTTATTGATTTTTTTTTTTTATAATTTGCGTGAGTTACCGTAAGATGTTTATTTATTTTAGAGGTTAGTAACTGGAATGCCCGTTCTTCCTACGGACAGAGTGGAAAACATTTGCGATCTCTTTACGTCTTAGGATACGCATTTCATTAGAAGTATAATGACAAAAATCTATTAGATACACACACTCTCTCTCTGTTTTTTTTTTTATTTATTTATTTTCTTTTTCTTTTTTGCATAAACTTTTAATTCTGTACCCCTAAGGATTCTGGTAAAAATCTTCGTCTCGTTCGTTGGCAAAACACTAATTCAGCAACATCTGAAATCTCAAGCACTGTTTTAATGTTACACGATTCATAGTATAAAAACTATAAAATTAGAAAAGTGATTGTACGAACACAATGAAACAATGTCCTCCTGGCGATATTTGCATGGTACAAAATTCCAGTATTCTTGGCCGTTCGTTTAACAGATACCAGCAGTGTTTCTTCCAGATGTGTCTTTTGGGGGCACTGCCCTTCCCCGTATGAGACTAAAATAACATGTCTATAATATAATAATAAATAGAATAGTCCAGCAGTGTCCCCCGGAATACAAAGTGTGCTCCCCCAGAACATTGTTTCTGAGAGAAACACTAGATACAAGGGCGTATCTTTCCTGGTTCACTCTGTATAATTCACGGAAGCAGTTGACCTACTGATACCCTAAATGATACATCTGTATGGACATATACTAAAAATAGCAAGAATGCATGATTTCTGTCTGTGTTGTTTTGTGTTCGACTCCTTGTTGTACCTAAATCTAAAAATAAAATATATACTAGGATACTGTCACGAACAAGGAAGAAAGTGCAACATTACAAAAGAACTAATTGGCCGCTATTTTATGTTGTTCGTTTTCGTCCCGCGAGCTTGAAAATTAACAAGGCAGTAAGCATCTTACCTAGTGAGTGAGAGATATACATTACCTGGCGTTTGTCCCAATGAGAGTTTTACTACAAGGAGAGAGGAAGGAGGTACAGCTTGTGGCACGGAAAGAATTCCAAGGATACATTCTGTTTTCAAAACAATTCTAGCTGTAACAGTAGTTACAAGCAGGGAAGATGCTGTACACAGTGGAAAAGCTGACAATTATTGGGCAAGACATACTGTAAACAAGGTCAAGGTATTGTCAAGTGACGCAATTCCTACAAGTACTTGCATCTATGCAATCTCATAATATATTATTTGTTTGGATTGTTTTTATACTTATTGTAACTGTCAATCTTAAGCCATATATATGCGTGTAGTGGAATTACAAAACATATTTTTTCCTATTATCTTCTTCATTGTATTGTGATGAGGATTTTTCGTCCATGTTCTTGCATTCTTCGGCTTTTGTTTATTTTGTCATTGTTGCCAAACCAGGTGACACGAGAAATTTTAAGACTTGTCAGATGCAGTGTCTCACCTCTTTTTCTTGATCCCGATTCTTCATTTAATTTCGCTCAATTACGACACAACAACACCTTCATTGTTTTGATTATCTCTCTGGACAACATACCTTTCAAGGACATACCAGCTTGTTATTCACAGATGTATTGCTTTCTATTGGCTCTTTAGACAATAATCGAGTTTTACGTTATAACTTCGTTTTCTGTTCAGAATCATAATATTGGAGGCAGATTCAAGTACCTTCGCTACAAGAGTATCAAAATAATTATGCTACTATCTTGGGTAATTAATGAATTATTGTCATCATCATCAATGAAGGCAGCTCTTGAAGGAAGTCACATTAGTAACACTCAGGGATACGCATGAGTCGAGACGTTTTGTGAAATTTGAAACGAGTCGAGACAAATGTAACTCGAGAGAACTCTCGACTTAAATTTTGAGTCGAGTCGAGACAGGAATATATTTTCGAGTCGGAACAATCTTAAATTTCGACACGAATCGTCTCGTACGCATCCTGAGTAAAACCTTAAAGTCTATCTCGAGAATTTAAGGAAAAAAGGGTTCACCTAATGTACTAATCAGTATTAGAAGCATTTCTCGTCTCGACTCGAAAACGAGACGTGTAATGCATTTTCAAATTCGGGAAGAGGCAAGAAATATATATAACACAAAATATGATTAGGTATTTTAAAAAATTTCGTACTTTTAACGCTACCTGTAATTCTTCAAATGGTCAGAAATCAAACGGGGTCTGGTGATTAAGCAGATATAAAACGGTGTTTGCTCATTTGGCCAGAAATTCTGCATGATGGTACATTGATTATTTATTTACACCAAGCTTCACAGATCAATTTCAATATCTAATGAATCAATTAAAAATTATCATCTCGAGGTTTAAAGACACATTTTATTAACACACGTATAAAACAAGATAAATTACCAGATAGCAAACTCTACTTCCCGTACAGGAATTAAACTGTCACACTTGCACATATGCAATCCGACTTAGCGTTGTATATAATCGTTCTAGCTGGAATATTTATACAGATCCATTTACAATACATATACATTCATTTGCATTTTTAAACTTTTTTCTTTATGCATATAGAACTTATTCATTTAAATTAAGGAAAATTACATCGTGTCTCATTTTTAAAATGACATTTTAAATGCCGTTTGTACTCGGTAGAAAACAAGCACATAAAATTTTACCTTTTTATAATACGTTTGCGTGTGTGAAGAAAGAGTGAGTAGAGAAGCAGCTATGTATGTATGATATGTAAAAAGCCAACACGACAAATAAGCCAAATAAAATTTAATTAGCGAAACATGAACAACCACACCGCCTATGTATAAAAAACATTTGGGTGTGGAAGTGTATTGGACATAAGTGGGCTATCTGCCAACCAAAAATTAGTGATATGAGCATGTAGGTTTACATATCAAAAGCTTACTAGAGGAACAACGCCCGTAAAAAGAAAAATCGCTTTAACGTACAGTACTACATAGTCATTTAGAAGTGAGATGGATTTACTAGATGCGTCTTCTTAAAAAAAAAAAAAAAAAAAAAAGTTTTGCTTTTGTTTTACAAATACTTGTCATCCCAACTTTTTAGAAGTGTAACTCTATATCTTTTTTAACGTAATGAGAACAAGTTCTCTTTTTATCTGGTTAGACATTCCAACATTGTTTTCGTCTGATGAAGAAACTTCTTAGCAACAGGTTGCGAATATTTTATAGGCCTGCTTTTTGATCCCTTTGCTGTTTCTGTAACACACTTACACCAATGCAATGTTTTTAAATTATCTCATATGTATATACGTGATACGATTATTTTCTCTCCTCTCCGCTAGATGGATTTATGTGTATGTTTCAACAGAATTGTCCATCTTGCTAGTTTGTCTTCGACTTTCTTTCCTTTTTTTGTGCCTCCGAGTTAGCGAAGATTTTTCTCGGAAGTAACAGCCCTTGACGCTCATTTCCAGTAACTAGCTTCAGACTAGTTTGTAACTAATGTTTCTTTACAACTATAAATAAATCATACGAATATTACGAGCAATGTTATAAAGAAACTTATAATACGATTAATTTTTTTTCTTTAAAATATCTTCTACAGACAACTTTCACGATTTGTGTCTCCTAATGATTTTACAAGCAGGGTTTCCTAAATTCAGAATACATTATACTTTTTTTGGCATAATTTCCGAGCATTATAATTAGCAATATCTCTCGTCTAGACCTAATTTGTGTTCTTGACTATTTGAACGTAATAAAAGTTTTTATAAAAAATCATCTTGAATGGTTTCTTCTCGTGGAAATCCACATTCCACTTAACTGTGTTCCTAACGTATTTTGAGTATGCCACTTCATACTAAAATCAGTGCGTCCGTATTTAGTTTGTGGTAGATAATAAGGTAGGTTAGTTTAAGGTCATCACCGCCATTTCGGACTTAACTTAGAGGGTTGCCTACCAACATTAGTAGATTTCCACAGTTTTCATTAATCTATATATATGAAAATGAAATTGATTAATAACTCTTGAATCACCCGACCGATATTGATCAGATTTGCCACATAGAAGAGGTTCGGGCTTGGTATGGTTTGTATCATTTCACTTTGACGGTGCAACTTAGGAGAGGGGGAGGGAGGAGGTATATAAAAATGATCGCAAATGACCGATATTAGCGTCGAATCTATAGTTTTCGGGGTCGCTAAGACAAACAGTGACACTTCCAATGCCTTTTAAATCCAAATTTAGCCCCGCAATTTGGGGGAAGGGCAGATATATAAAAATGATCGCAAATGACCGATATTAGCGTCGAATTTACAGTTTTCGGAGTCGCTGAGACAAACAGTGACACTTCCGATGCTGTTTACATCCAAATCAGCCTCCATTAGTATTTCTATGGGGGAATGGTAACATATACAAATAATTGAAAATGACCGATATTAGTGTCGAATTCATAGTTTCTGGGGTTCCTAAGTTGATTGCTGATAGTTTTGGTGCCCTTTATGTCCAAATTCAAAGTATTCTCCCCATGCGAAAAGGGACACTCTGTTAGTATATTATTCTATTTTAAACAATATATTTCTTAAATTCAAAGGAAGATAAGCACTTCTGCAATAATAATGGTAATGGGCAATGTTATTGTTCGAATTGATTAACATAAAATTTCCTATTAATGTGCAGGCTAGCCCTAAGTACATGATAGTAACGTGTATTTTTTTTTTACATTTCAGGTCCTATGAAGTAAACAATGGCAGACAGTCCTCTTATACTATTGAACAACGCCTATACTGTATAATAACGTATCTTTTTGTTTGCATTTCAGGTCCTATCAAGTAAACAATGGTCGATACGTACACTTACACTATTAAACAACGCGTTATTGACAGTTGTTAGGTGCATGAGAGAAAGCAAACAAGAAAGATTATGGTAGAAGTGCATAGTGTCTTTATGGCGCGGTTTCAACGAGAACCTCCTTCGACACAAAGCTTTTGAAATGGGAATATAAACTCTTTTCCATAGGTGATGTCAAGAATGACAATAGAAGTGACAGACCTCCCACCAGAGAAGAAGCATGCAGTCTCGTCCAGGGGTCCGTGGAGCAAATCGCCGACAAATTGAAGCGTAAATGATCTGCGGAATTAGATATATCTCAGACGACAATGCAGAGGCATATGATGCAAGACTTACATAAGTATGCATATCGCCGTACAGCCGTTCAAAAATTATTCTATAATGACATGGATCGGAAGAAGAAGGCATGTACGACTCTTCTTACGATGTTTGACAATTGTAAAAGTGTGCTAAAATGATATTTTCAGAAGAGCGATCTACCTGAATTCTCAATCATGGAATGTCTTTTTAGAACCCATACTTTCATGAAGAGTTGGAAAATAACCTAACATATGATGAAATGGGCAGTCATGGACAGCAGACGTTTGTTTGGGCCTCTCTTCTTTGACAGTGTTGTAAATCAACATCGGTACCTGGACATATTGCGGAACTGGTTTGTTCCTCTCTTGAGGAGTATGGAATTAACGAAGCACGTTGATTTCAGCAAGATGGATCCCCGACTCATTATGCCATTATAGTACACGAATATTTCATGATGTTTTCTATTGATGGATTCGTAGGTCACCTGTGCTGGCACCGCCGTTTGCCTGGCCACCACGAATATATCACTATACTATTGATTAAAAGATAGACCCTAATATCTCAAACGCGGGAGCTAGGGACAATTACTCCCACCCCCCTTGAAGGCTCAAATGACGCCGCTGAATGATCATATAATTTGATTACACAGCATGTTTGTCTTTGGCACGATTTAATATTAATAATGATCTCAATAATAATCAATTCGAAGCTCGAACTATTTATTATACGTTACAACAAAAATACGTATTCAAGAAGTCTAGGCTTAAAAGTGTCTACAGGAGATTTAGGAATCGGAACTCTTTTTACAAACAAATAAAATAAATAAATAAATAAATAAATAAAACTTTTAATGATTATAAAATGCAATAACCTGATTTTGTGCACAAGGTCGACAAACAAGAACACTTTTTTCTAAAAATAAATAAATAAGCTTAACCATCTGGTTTGTTATAGAGTAAGTGATTTTCTGTTGTGACATTTTTAAAATGGGAAGTACGACTTACGTATATTATGGCTGGAAAGTTATTGGATTTCTTTTTCTTCCTTTTAATTTAGAGGAAATGAGTCACTCAGTTGTGTATAATTGTAGTAATACATTACTATTAAAGTAATGGGATGTAACGGGGAACGGGGAGAGGATATATAATCAAGAAAAAATGCCGTAGGCCTAAACAAACTAAACCATCGTAAGCCAGTGTTGTCAACTGTATGATAATGTAGAACAACTTAAGATGCATAACACCTCAAAAACTAAATCAAGAGTTTGGATTAAAAAAAAAAAAACGATTTTTGGTCATTGTTTTAATTTACTAGAGACTCTCTTTCCTTCCACATTCTCATTCCACAAATTCTCTTATTAATCACTCGTCTTCTTCAGCCTACAGAGTTTAACCGTGGGACGTAAACTATATATTTCATTTCATTTATTTTAATAAGTTCGTGATGTTCATATGTTTTATCGTGGCTCTTTCATTCCCCCATTATTTCCGACTGTTTTGGTCTCATCCCACTGAAGACACAAGCCGCGAGGCCGATCTGCACTCAAATCACTAGGCCATATAAAAAAAATTAAAAACAAGAAAAACCACCAACCATACTAGAAAGGACATAGAAAAGATATATTTAAGTTGGTGGACGTATGAGTTTGTTGGTTTACCTTGGCAGCATCCGCCACTTCTTTCATTCAAGTAGTCCCCAATTGTATCCACAACCTAACATTGCCACCATTATACAGTTTTCCCCAACTCACTCACCGGAGCACTGACCTTACCTACTGCTGACTGACTTAGGTAATTTCCGAGAACCAGTAGACCAGCGTTAACTCCCGTTTCTGTAATTTGGCTACTAGACAGAATATTCGCGTATAAAAATGATTATTTGGTCTTGGGAAGTGAAACTATCTGAAGGTCAGTGTTGGGCTCACAGTATTAAAGATACTGGTAAATCCTTTCGCACCCACCGTAAACCCAGATCTGCCCCCACACGACTTCCACTTTTTCATTAAAATGAAAGGATAAACTGTGTGGCAAGCGATTCACATCCCATGCGGTCCAAATATGGTTGCGTGGTCAGAATCTCGTTTTGACAAATGGATTTTCCGATTAGATAAGTGCCTCAATAGATGTGATTACGTCGAAAATAGTAGATGCATTTTCATTTTACATGTATTTCTTTCTATATCGAGTACCAACAATATACTTTCTAACTTCCCCTTTTACACGTGAGGGACTGAAATCTTGTTCATTAAGAGCTCAATCGAAAAAGTAAATAAATAAATAAAAACGTTGAAAGCTGCATGTGAAGTATAGCTCTGCGTGAATCAGAAAGATGGACACTTAGAAATCAGAAAGAAGAAAACTAGAAATATTTGAGGTATGGCACTGGAGAAAATTGCTCGTGTCCGAAACTTCGTCATCCATAATCCCGTGGGCAAAAATCTCACGTGGCGAAAATCTCGTGGATCAAAATATTGCGTGGCCAAAACCTCGTGCATCTAAATCTCTCCTGGCCAAAACCTCGTCGCCCGTCATTCTTACAAATATCGTGTAAGGTGAGAGGAAATACGGATGAGATCATGAAACTGATGTGAATATGAAGTTTTTGAAAATATACGTAGTAATACATTGGACATTTTGCACCGAATAAATGATTATGGCGAGATTTGTCCTAGTGGGATTTTGTCCTAGGTGACATTTCGACCCGCAAAATTTTGGCCTGGGAGGTTTTGAACAGGCGAGATTTGGGTCAAGAAGTTCTAGCGGTGAGGGTTCACCCGCAAGATTATTTACACAAGCCGCTATCCGTATCATGGGCAGGAGTAACAGAAATATACACATTAAAAGAAGCAAATAGAGACCGATATATTTTGGCCATGACAGAGAAAAGAGGATATAGCACGATTGGCTATTCAGACTGGATGCCAAGACCAATAATAACAGAATATCTAGAAGATCACATAACAGAAGAGACAGAATTTTAATCCTTTTCTGCCCACCAACCTTTGGCTGAAGAGAGAAAAAGAAAAATGTTACTTGGCAACTCTGTAATCGAAGTGAAGTAAATGACAGACATGTTCTACTTGTTATCCAGTGTCGAAAGTGTACACACATGAAAGCGCTGATTAGTGTGTAAGAGCCAAGAAGGTGGTGGGGGAAGACATATATATATGCACAGAGAGATTCTACCAGATGGGCGGGACTACAATTTCTTTGATTGGCTTCTAATGTGTGAAATAATTTCCGGTGCTCCTTCCGTCTACGACCAAATCTAGCACAAAATACAAACACATCAAAAAGGAGATCAAAAATTAATTCAGTTCCATTTTTTAAATTTTTGTTAACGAAGTTCTAGATTCTGCTGTAAAACCGTTCTGTTGACAAAAAAAAAAAAAAAAAAAAAAAAAAAAAAAAAAAAAAAACCTGATGAAACATAAGAAGGTAATTAATTGGCTAGGAACAGGGGACCAGGGATTCTGTACACGGTACCTCCTTGAATCTTTGGTCAAAGAACACTACTGTACTCCTTGTTCATAGGCGTGCGCACGTGGGGGCGCTGGCCCCACCTAATGTTATGGCATTTTTTTTTTCGATTTTATAAAATAATTTTCTCAGCTAATAAGGATTATATTTCATAAAAACGGGCCCTGAAAGACGTCTGTAATCATCGTTATACAAAGTAACAATTTGAACTTTGCAATCCTCGACCAAAATTTCCCGATTTAATTATATTTTAGTCTTTCTTCCGTTTGTTTCCCCCAGCAGTACATTATCACACACAAGCAAACATACCTAACACACTATCTGTAGCTGTAGGTGACGACTATAAAAGGGGGGGGGGCTTTTCTGTTCCGTCTCTCCAATCTAAAAGCAGAGGGGTTTTGCTCTTATATAATTATAAAGTAATGATTACAAAGTGATTGCATATCTTTAGGCGTACAGCTATTGATTTGCCCCCCCCCTAATCCAAGGGTCTGCTCACGCCTGTGCCCTTGTTCCTAAAAGGGATTTTCAAGGTTCCTGCCTGTTGTGCCTAATACCTTTTCTGCCTAATGACTCTCCAGCACAGGAAGTGTAAAATTAGTACTGCAAAAATATTGGGTTACATGCGTAGGATCGAAACTGCGTAGCATCGAAACTGCGTACGATCGAAACTGCGTACGACCGAAACTGCGTACGACCGAAACTGCGTACGATCGAAACTGCGTACGATCGAAACTGCGTACGATCGAAACTGCGTACGATCGAAACTAAAACCGGCGTAGGATCGAAAACAGATAAGGTCTTATGATCGAACAATAAAAAAACAATTATTTTATAATCACAGAATATTAAGTAATAGTATTTTTTTGAAGTTATATAGGGAAAAATCGGAGTAGGATCAAAACTGTATACGACCGAAACTGCGTAGGATCGAAACTGCGTACGGTCGAAACTGCGTAGCGTCGAAACTGCGTACGATCGAAACTGCGTACGATCGAAACTGCGTAGCGTCGAAACTGCGTACGGTCGAAACTGCGTACGATCGAAAGTGCATAGATACGAAACTGAGAAATAAAATAGTGACAAATATAATTAAATAATCATACAGGGGTGTACCCAGGAAGTTTTTCTTGGGGGACTATGACTTATTCAGGAGGACCAAAAAAGCTAAGTCTTGTCTCAGCAGGGAGAAAGGAGAATCCTCCCCCCAAAAGCCACTACTTCTGATCAAGTTGGCAAATTCCTTGTTCAGAAGATTGCCGTTAAGTTCAATTGACTTAGCTTAACATTTTCTTAGTTACCTAGTTGCTGTGAATTGTCACTTCTTTTATAGACTTTGCAGGTGGCACAATCGAAGGTTCATGTAATTAGTTCAAGTTTTTGCTAGTTTGGGCTTCGTCCCAAATTTACTAACTTCCAGGGTTGTTTTGTTTAAAACAAAATATTTAAAACAAATGATTAAAACTTTTTTTTAACAATTGATTTTGTTTAAAACAAATTTTGTTTATGTTTTAAACATTTTGTTTTAAACACGTTTATTTTGAAGACTTGTCTTAAACATATGTTTATTTGCATTTTATTTTATGTTCGTAAAAAAAAGAAATCTTCCAGAGCAAGAGAACTGTCCAAAAGTGCTCCCCAATCAGAAGACTATTTTCTTCCCATGTGAATGGTTTGATTTCTCGTGGCTACAGCAGGTCAATGTGGTGATCTACAATTTATTTTGTCTCTTTTCCCCCTTATTTTTAACGTATATTGTATTGTTTAAATGCTTCTCAGTTAACTTGCGAGAAAGTGTCGTAGTTGAAGGTTGGACTACTTATAGAACTGATATTAAAAAATAAATAAAATAATTATCACGGAAACAGACTGTTGTGTTGTATTCATTGCGACGTTGAGGTTCTGAAATTAAAATATCGCAAGCATTCGTTTGTACAGTACATGTTAGTTCTGTCTCCGTACAACATGGAATCGTTTAACATGGATTATGCGTGAAGAAAAGAAGGACATGATTTGATACAAATTTATTAGAGTAACTCAAACTCAATCAGGTAAGTAAACGATCAAACGAGTTTGTCACAAAACGTGTAAGAAAGAAATGGGTGGTTTAGTTCCAAGAACGAAAATCATTATAAAAAATGCAATGCTTGGTAAAAATGGAAACCCAAACAAATGGTAAAAATGTTGATCCGAAAATTGCTTCTGATGAATCTAACGTCAGTGGTGTGGCTGAGATGCAACTGGAAACTTCAGGTAACAACTAATTTTGTATCAACAATATCTTTTTCATTATATTATGAAAATTTTATTTCGTACCTCTTCCCCACCACAGTTCTAAATTTTCTTTGAAACTTTACAACTTGGCATAGCTTGTATGAAGAGACCAGGTGAGAAACGCAAGGTATGGTAGTCGATCACGTAACTAACCAAGTGTGATACTTATTATAACGTTAGTGCTGAACGTCAAGGTCTGGGACAATTTGATCTCTGTTTGTTTGTATGTATGTACCACGCTACAGGGTGCAATATTCAGTCTTTTAACATTAATTTTTGAGGATAGAGACACGAGGCGTCGGAATTTGCTGTATAGATTTTGACTGCGATCCCACGTAAAATTTCAAAAATTAGTGGGTCAGATCCCACTTTAAACAAAAAGCCCTGTCTAATATAGCCTTGCTACTGATGCAAGATGTAATCAATCAAACTAAACAAACTAATTTTATATGTTTCGAACAAACTTGGGTTGCAGGATAAATTTGGCTTCAACTCAACATTTAGAGCACAAGGGACCCAAGTTCATTTTCAGAAAGGTTCACTTTTGCTCAGCAAACGTAATATCTTCGTAGAATAGGGTATGAAATAAATGAAACAAAAACCACGGGAAAGCGTGTGGACTAGAGTTTCATAGGACAACCGCTAGACAAGGGCGTTGACGGAATGGGGAGGAGAGCTAATTTTCCCTTCCCCCTCCTTGCTCATACATTTAAGATATTAACATTATACTTGTATTGTGTATGTTGCAGCGTTGGAATGATTAACAAGTCAAGCTCCGAATGTCATAGTCAATGATGCATAATTACGTTACATAAATGCAGAATGTGTCCAAAAGAATACATCGACGTAAAATGTCATATTTTCACAACCACGAATCCGAGATGAAAGAAAGAAAAACTACCTGAAAAAAAGGAATCTAGAATTTTGTATGATTGCCGCTAGATAGGGGCGTTCGTTTAGAAATCATCCGCCTTCTACCCTGAATTTCAGATTTTTGGGGCAGTAATGCAGATTTAGAAACATTTTGCTTAGCAAAGTCCAACATTTAAAAATTGAAGTCCTTGCACCGAATAAATACGGATTTTGATCATTGGCCGTAAGGAGCTATAGGCCTATATTGCTTTCTTGTATAATTTTTTTACCCAAGGATTTCAAAGGTGGCTCTACTTTCGAGTTTCGGGCCTGCTTAAAATTCAGGAAATTGGACCTAAGCAACTTCCCAGTTTTAATCATCTGTATGTTCTTCGTATTTATTCGGTGTAATTACCTCAGGCTTATTCTGTTGAACTTTGCTTATCAAAAGATTTCTAAAACTGTCTTACCGTCCCCAAAATCTGAAATGCAGGGTGCGGATGAGGGTGGTTGCCCTCCTGTTCCACTGACGCCCCTACTAGCGGTTGTCATATGAAACTATCCCACGCCTTTTCGCATGGTTTTAGTTACATTTGTTTTGGATTCTTGACTGCGAAGTATTATTTTTTGAAATAGAATTCATTTGCTGAGGAAAACTGAAGTTTATTGAAAATGGATTTGGATCTATTGTACTCTGAACGCCCCAAATATTACCTTTCGTCAATAAATTTTTGACTCAAAAAACAACCAATTACATAGACTTGCAGAAAATATAAAGTTAGCACAATATGAAGTGTGCTTCAAACATTACTTTTCGAAAACGTAGCCCTATTATTATAAAATAATTTTATTAGCACCAGTGTTATGAAGTAGTAATCAAATTTTGCAACAAAAATCTCACCCGCCACCACGAAACGCTAGCTTAGCCCCTAAAGGCATAACTACAAAACTTTTAGAAGCGGTAACTCGAAATGATTTTCTTTATGGTTAAAATAACCGCACAACAGCATTTCTGGTAAAATTCTAGCCCTCATGTAACATGACACCATTTGCATTTGAAATTTCGAATACTAAGCACAGATGTTCGCCATGATGCTTGATAGCACCATCTGATGTGTCAGACCACTTCCAAGATTCATCATTCTCCCTCAACCCGTTGTCAACGCACAAGGATGGTGAGGACTTTTGTTTTGCCATGTATATTGATAGATTGTGTGAAACCTCTATAGTTGGTAAATTTTAAAATCTACCTTAAAAGTTTACTATATCCAAGAAAATACTTACTGTATGAGAGTCACTGGCAAGAGGGTGTAATAAAAGGGGTCGTTATATGAAATAAGTTGAAAATTACTAATCTATACGGAAATGTTCTGTACCCAACACTGTGTAGTCTTAAAGAGAATAAAATAAATGAAAAGATCGGTTGAAAGAGCAAAAAGTCTTAATAAATACGTGATTACACGATTTTGAAATATGTTTAAAATAATATTTTAAACTGTTCAAAATGTTTAAAACATGTACTTTTACTTTTTTTGTGTTTTTTAAAACATCTTTAAAACATTTTAAACACTTTTTTCATGTTTTAAACACGCGTTTTGTTCTTTTTTTTTTAAATGTATTTTTTCCAACCCTGCTAACTTTTGACCAAGTTGGAAAATTAGAATGCGTTGCTGCCAATATTTACTTAAAAGACTTCCGTTTCTTTCAATTGACATTTGGATTAGCATTTTCTTACTTACCCAGTTGCTGTGATTTTCAATTTCTTTATGAACTTGGCAATTGGCAAAATTGAATGTTTATATAATCAGTTTAGTTTTAAGTAGGTGGGAATTTGTCGCCAGATACAAAATTTCTCATCCTACGGCCTCGCGCCTCATAAACCTACTAACATACCAAAATTCCTAGTTTTTATTCCGATTTCAATTACGGTACCTAAAATATGAGATTTTGTACATCCAAAAAGTCTATTTAAATTACACAGTTTTTTGTCTCTTTAAAGCTGCTAAAAATGGAAAATATTCACTTTTGGAAATTTTCTATATAGTCCCAGGAGGCTAAAAACTTTGCCAAATTTAATCCTTGTAGTTCTACTGGAAGTGCCTATACTGTAAAAAATCGTTGTATTATTTCAACGACATGCCTATGTGTTAGCACGATTGTGTTAAAATATAACACAAACAAGTGGTTAGAACAACTCACTCTCCGTTTGGAGTTGTGTGTCAAATGCCGCTAGTTGAAATGACACACAGCCTGTGTGTTAACACAAGTGTAGAATCTTCGGTGTTGTTTTCTGCGTGATTGCCATATATGTTGGGTATCTAATTATAAAGGCTTATGAACTGAAGCTACAGGCAAACACAGTAGAAAGAAATACTTAAACAAATCCAAGTATACGCAAAATTTCAAAATACAAACCGCGCGATGTGTTTTCAATTGTTTTACAAAATGTTTCTGAAGAAACCCTAACAGCACAAGATGTGCTAGGCATGTACCATTTTGGTGTTCTAAATTCATCTCCCACATTTGATGCATTTATTGCTTCTTTTTCAAAGCGGTTGTGTACTAGAAGCAACAAACGCATCAACTTTATTAGATGGCAACTGGCGCCGATCATTTGAAAGTGAATATGGAAGAACTACAAAATGAAGTAAATAGACAGTCGTCATTTTGTAATAAAATTAGGTCTACATGGCGAGCAGATTTTATCCCGAACGGTTATCGTCGAATATACGCGGGTTAAAGGAGCACTCTGATTAGCCAAAGTCAAAAGACCTTAAGAATTTATCCCTCTACAAGCGACGGTTTACGTGTTATAGGCTGCCAAAAACATGAAAAAAGGAATTTTAAAGGTCCATAGCTCCAAAACTATGGGACCTACCGCAGTCGGGTCAAGACTTAACTTAGGAACTAGTATGTGCCCTATCCAAAAATGCGTATGTCAGAATCCTGAGGTGCTTCCACAACAATTTTTATAGAGGGAGTTTAACTACGGGCCTATGATATAAAGTATTCTCCAACTACCTCCATAAAAATTGTTGTGGACATCTTAGGTGAATTGAATTTTGGACATCTTAGGTGAATTGAATTCTGTATGGAAATGGAAAACATTTCAGTTTTATTTAAATCTTGGAAAAGAAACCTTCTCTGTGTGCAAGAGGTTAATCTATACACATGACGATACATCACTCCAAATGTTTTAAACATATTAACTGGCAGAGTATATAGTTATCCTGGGGGCAAGAAAACAAAGGGATTTTTACTGAAATTAAAAATCGTAGTATGGTGGTACGTACCATACGCATGAACTTACTTTGGAGGAGGGGTCCAAATTCAATGCGAAGATAAAGTATTTTCAGACTTGTCAATTTTCGAAGTTTATGTTTATAATTCCGTACCTATACGTCCGAGCGCAAGTGAACTACGTCAGTCAAACATCGGTCCTTACTGAACAAACTTGGGCACAGATCGTTGCAATTGCGTAATTAGGAGGCGCACCATAAATTCGTATTTAGGTTCTAAACATCGTGTGTGTGGGTTTTATCGGGGTTCTCCCGTTTCCTTCCACTTTTTTCATTCCACCATTTCATTCATTTCTCATCATCAGCGTCTACTTTAGCCTAACCGGCATAACCGTAGGACGTGAAACTAAAAGATTTCATTTCATTTCATTTTCGTATTAAGGTTCTAATCCTTGATTTTTCTCACTTTTATTTACCATAATCTATTAATTTTTAATTACTAGCTTCGTTTATTCAATATCGACATGATACTTTCAGGATATATTAGTGGTGGGCTAAGGTTTATTTGAAGATAGTTGCATCTGTCTCTTAGCAGTATTTCCAGCCATAGAACTATTTATTTCCAGACTTTTTTTGGTAAAAATTTCCTTTTTTCCCTTCTAAAATTTGCCTCTTATTTCCTTCTCTTCTATTGGCTACATTGGAACGAACATACCAGATTCTGGAAGCCTCATCCTTGACTTACACAACGCACTATAAAAAGTTTCACTTGGATAATTGGGGACACTACAATTCCGGTCTTACAGTATACCATATTACATAATTTTAAGGATAATAGTGACTTTCTAGGAAAAATGATATACTTTTTACAATTACATGCTTAATTTGAGAGATATCATCATGATACTAGCTGAATATATTATTGGTGGGCCAAAGATTACTTTAAAATTGTTTGCTTCTGAGTGGTAGCAATGTTGCCAGCTACAGAAAATGTTAATTGTAATTGTTTGTAAAAAATTTGGGAAGTTTATCCTTTCCCCCCTATTATTTCAGTGTCCTTGGCTATATTCAAACCAACGTACAACTGTCTGGAATCATTCTTGGCCTACAAAACGCACCATAGAGGAGCACGATTGAATAATTAGGGAAGACGGTGAACCACCATGTATGCTGATTTTTGCTTCTGACGCGTAAGAAGTGCCAAAATTTGATGTGTATTATGAGAGAGTTTTTTTCTTTCTCTCTTTGTATGGCAGCCAGCGACTTCAGGTTTTTACTGTACCTTGTCAACATACCAGAAAATTCTTTTTAGGTGACTTGAACCCCTGTGGCTTCGGTGTTCCCAGCTAGAAAAAATCATGAAATTCGGCTAGGGATTTTTTTTTTTTTAAATTTCACTCCTACATTTTTTCAATAATCCCTCCCGTTAGCAACACTGCAATCTAACTTACACCAAAAAATAGCCATGTCCCTCTTCTAAAATACAAGACGTAAACGATATCAATCGGGATAACAGTGTTTGGGCAATAAATCATTAACTGAAAGTCTACCAAAAACCCCAAAATCGATTTTGTCCCGAAAGGGTTAATGAGATATGCGCGCCAAAGATTTCGGGCTCTAATTTAACGTGAGCCCCCCCCCTAAAGTTTCTGGGCTGGTCCAGAGAATGAATAGCCTACATAGTACTGTCTACGGGCTGGATAGGCTACCAAATTTCAGCTTTCGTTCTCCCATAGTTAATGTGATATAGGCGCCGAAAATTTGGGGGCTAACTTCACCAGAGCCTCCCAACTTTCTGGGCTAGTCGAGATAAAGATCGATGGGCTAACAAATTTCATCTTTTGGGCCAATATAGTTAATAAGGTGTGAAAATCAAAGTTTTGGGGCGTTAACTTAACGTGAGCCCTTAACTTTTTGGGCAAGTTGAGATAATGAGTGTACCAGGTACTAAACTTCATGGGCCTTCCAACCCATTATTATTTAGCATTTGGGGCACTCAAGGAACACAGATACAGGGTCTCCAAATGTGAAAATGAAAATGCAATCTTTAAGTTTTATGACCGACTGTCATCCTGGGTAGACTAAAGGAGACGCAGATGATGAGAATAAATGGAATGGTGAAATGAAAGAGTTGTGGGAAAGGGAAACTCCAAGAAAACCCTCACACACGGTGTTTGTTCACCACAAACCCCACTTTGCGCAAGTTGGTATAGAACCAGGGCCCCGCAGCATGTGTGAACCCTCTGCCACTAAGCCACTGCGGCCCGGAAGTCCTCGAGACGAGACACATAGGCGTATACCTAACGTGTAATTTGTTCGTAGCGGGAATTTCTGTTATGGTATAGTTAATTACATACAATGAAAAACCGAAAATGTGATGTGGACAATCGCGAACAAGCAATAAACAATCTGCGTGATTTGTTTTAGATTTCGGAAAATAGGTTCTGCCAGATTTACGCTTATCGACTGTAATCGTTTATTTATTTATTTATTTATTTGGGAGGGAAGCAAAGTATAATACATTTCAGTCATTACACATGCAAAGAGATGTTTTATGGTAATTGTTTTTTGCTGAAATATAACTTCGGTATCTTTTATACGTGTTTAGGAGCTGAGATTATTATCTAATAATTATAAGGAAGATACAAGGTTTTTTTTTTTTTTTTTTTTTACGAAGATAAAGTTTTTCACCTTCGTACAACAATTCATGTTTAATAGGCGTATAGAAGGGGCTCATGCCCAAAACATTGGGACTCCATTTCTGGGGCCCCATGTTGGGGGCCCGGTTCCTGACCACCACTGTGCTGAGGGGAATCGGATCTTTCCAACGTCACCATCTGTATGCAACAACTCCATGCTGAAACGAGAAATAGAGTGGACTCAAGCCCAACATTTCGGAACCACATTTTCTGGAGCTTCGAGGCCAGGGCCCAATTTCTGACATTACCGCTTTCGTTAATCGATCCCGACCTTTCAAACGCTAACACTATAGTACAACACCATGTTAAATAGGCAAATAAAAGAGACCTGAACCCAAACTTTTGGGATCTCATTTCTGGAGTCTCAGGTCCCGGAGCTTTCCAACACCACAATATGTATCCAATAACTCCATGCTTAAAAGAAAAATATAATGAAGCCAAGCTCAAAATTTCGGGACACCATTTTTGGACCTTTGAGACAAGGGCCCAATTTCTGACGTTAACACTGTGCTCAGACGACCCGAACATTTAAAAACTTCACCACCCACCCACATACAATTCCATGTTTAATAGGCGTATAGAAAGAACCCGCGCCCAAAACTTCGGGACCCCATTTTTCTGGAGCCTCATGGCTGGGGCCCGGTTTCTGATATCACCACTGTGCTCGGGAGACCCGGACTTTTCCAATGCCACCATCTGCATCCACTAACTCCATGTCTAACACGGCTTCCCCATTGTAGGAGGATTTTGACGAATTTTCTGCAGGTTCTTTACAACTATTTACAACGTTTCAAACTATTCATAAGAAATGAAATTTCAATACATTAGAAACTATGTTCTTTTAAAATGTTCAAAATGGATGACAACATTGATTTCCAGTAATAGTTGTAAACTTTCGTAATTTTATTCTCTATTTAAATAGTAGTTTAATTTCGAATCTTTTACGGTTAAAAATATTTTTGTGAAATGTAACGGAATACATTGAAATGCTCCTACCCCCACGGGTACGTGTTCCAATTATAAATCGATTTGAGGTTCAGCGTACAAATGAGAAACTCCCAAAGCGAAGTACAATATTGTAACGTTGTTGACATACATATGAATAACTGGTGATTAGGTCGTTAAGCTGTACATAAAATCATATAAATTTTCATTCATATTACGCAGACAAGTACACACAGAACAGCATATGAATCTTTATCTGACTTTTGTTTCTCTAACTTTCTGATAGCCTTTAGAAATAATATCTTTACAATCGAAATATTCGTTAAACATTATTATTATTATTATCCTTCAATATTCATTATACATCATATTCTTCATTACTTTAAATTCTTCATATTACATAACTATTTTACATTATATTCCGTCGAAGCTGTTTCAAAGTTAGTATTACACTTCTGACATAGTCATAATTACAAATCATAATTGATTCTCAATCCATACGCCTGTTACTTGTCCATCCTACCTGCAGTGTGGATCCTACGCAGTTTCGATCCTACGCAGTTTCGACGCTACGCAGTTTCGACCGTACGCAGTTTCGACGCTACGCAGTTTCGACCGTACGCAGTTTCGATCCTACGCAGTTTCGACGCTACGCAGTTTCGACCGTACGCAGTTTCGATCCTACGCAGTTTAGGTCGTGTGGAGTCCATGAATATAACCCTAATTTATAGCTGCACAGGTTAAACAAATTAAAGAGAGAGAAAAAAAATATATTTTTTGAGCGCATGATTAAAACTTAAATTATTTCAGGGCAACTGCGTAGGATCGAAACTGCGTACGGTCGAAACTGCGTAGCGTCGAAACTGCGTACGATCGAAACTGCGTACGATCGAAACAGGTTTTGAGCTGAATTTTTCGATCGTACGCAGTTTCGATGCTACGCAGTTTCGATCCTACGCCGCATTCCCAAAATATTGGTAACCCACATTGAGCACGATCGGAGATTTGACCAGGGTAATTCCCCCCTCCCCGGGCTACACTAGCTAGGATACACAATAGCATTCTCTCTTTGAATAAATGGGACAGTGGCTCAGTAGCAGAATGCTTATGTCTGTGCGATGCCTGGTTTCGATTCCAGATTATACGAGTTTGTGGTGAACAATATTATGTTCGTAGGTTTCTTCGTGGTCCCCCTGTTAACTTCTACATATTCATGCCATCTATTATAATCATTCATTTTTTGACCACCCGCCTCCTTCCAGAACGTAACTGTGGAACGTAACACTGAAAGATTTCTATTTGAATAAAGCAGAAACTGTAACGTGTTATATTATAATTATACTTTAGTCAAATCCTAAGTACGGCGCTAATCACGCATAAAATACTTTCTGAATATGACCTCTTATGTTTACTGCCAACAGTAACGCCACCATGCGACGCAATTGTGAATTATTTACGTTTACTATTGTTATAGCCATAGCACGAAGTGGAGATGTAAAGCTCTTGCCGCACAGATTAATATACCTAATAGGTAGGAACATAGAATAGTGAAACGCACATATCTTCGTGAATGCTTTCCATACTTTTCTTTTCTTCATGTATGCCGATCCCCTAACTGGAACAGGTAATGTTCAGGGGTGCCACCACTAATATTTATTCAAAAATTTCACGAATGATCTAATGCCTGAACTTTTATTCTCTTGGCGGCTGCCCACCAACTGTGTACCAATTGTCTTCTTCATACACCACAGAAGAAAAGATCGAAGGAAAGTGAGGAGCAAGAGGAATACAACTGGTCGATGGTTTGAAAAATACAAGAAAATATCGGGAGTTAAAAGAGGATGCTGAAAATCGAGAAACGTGGAAGAAACGTGTCCAGAACCTTCTTTATTTTGCAACAGCCTGTAGAAGGTTGTGCGTTGAGTTCTTCTGTTAACTGAAGTTTTCAGTGAACATTATTATTATTTTTTCTTTTTTTAACATACGAAATACAGTATTGCTTCCGATCTCCGAACACCCCAGAAATCGAACCACTTGGAATATGAATTAATTATTTGAGCAAAGCTTGCTCCGGAATGTGAAAGCTGCTTTGGAATCAGAACGCACAGCACATTTGTCGTTATGTATTTTTGCGTACGTTTTTTCTGCGCTTGCAGTGAAAGCATCTTATGTGATTTTCGCTGCTAAGTTTGTTTTTATATATCAACTGTGTATACATACCATAGGCCTATGACATCTCAGTACATTCAGCATGGGCAGGAGCGTCATTTAGGAGGGGGGCAGGGAGGGTCATTTGCCCCCCCCCTGAGTTTGAGATTTATATAGATTTTATCAATAGAATAGTACAGGGTGCGGCACGTAAAACCGGCCCGTAAAGTGAACACATAAAATGAAATGAAATGTATTGAATATGATTAACTACAACACATAAATGAAATGTAATGTATTGAATATGACTACTCACCTTCACAGCAGCCTTCACAGTAGGTGCTGAAAGTGTCCTCCGCCCACTTCAACACACATGTGAGCACGTTTGAGGAGATTCATATATACCCTTGTCAGTTCTTGTGTTGTAATGCTATTGGTGACATCCTGGATCATGGTCTTGAGTTCTTCAATTGTGTGTGGATTTGTTTCGTATACTCTTCCCTTTAACAGTCCCCATAAGTAAAAGTCACACGTGGACAAGTCTGGTGACCGAGGAGGCCACAAGCCTTTGCTGATTGTCCTTTCTGGTGTAAACATCTCATGCACAAGGGACAATGATGCAGCTGATGTGTGGCATGTTGCACCGTCCTGCTGAAAGTAACATAACTGACGCTCCTCTTCGGTCAAGTGTGTATAAAACTCCTCCAGGATTCCCATATACACGTCACTGTTCACTGTCGTCTCAAAGAATATGGGCCCAATAACGCGGCTGCACTGGCTGCGGCCGCACGTGACTGCTGCAGGTCACGTAAGTCGACCCGACCTCGACACGCCATCTCTTGGTAGGAAGGTAGATTATTTAAGTGTTGCCAAAAACACAATATACCAGAATATTACGACGGGCCGGTTTTACGTGCCGCACCCTGTAGTAAGTCAGTGAAAAATGCAAAATTTTACATATATCAAGGGGTCTTGCCCCCTCCAAGCCAAATATGAAATGACGCTACTGAGCATGGGCCATACAAAGTTCATTTTTACTCAATGGATGAATTACAGTTTAGCATCTCATTCAGCAGCAAGGTTATATGACAGGTGGACCTACAGCATAACATACTCTCTAAAATATAAAACAGCATTTAAACACTTTTAGTACAGATATTAAGAAGGAAATATATCAAGAGTGTGTTTATAAAGTGCGCTTTGCGTGTCCAAAAGCGTTCATTCTCCCACAACAATATCTAGTATGACATATTTAAAACACTTCTTCTGGTAAAGTTCGAAAACAAAGTAATGACATACATTTTGCATATTTTGTACATAAATCTGGAACTTATTTGGACAACACAGTATTTACAAGGGGTGAATATGTGTCATCTGGAGGTGTTCAAAGAGTGTTGGTAATGTGTGCAGTGTCCTACTGTATCCAAAAGTAGTTTCTGCATTTTTTGCACTGTAGGACCCGACTCTCATGAACCGCAGTAAATCGAACCTGGATCTCCCGCACCAAAGAAAAGCACACTAACCATATAGCCACGAAGAGACTCCATTTTTATTCAAGTATGATATATCATTATTTGTTAATATTTTACCTTAAAATCCAGTGTATTTACTCTTAAAATCATTTCGAAGATTCGAGTTTGTCGTGGGACCAAGAAACAGATCAATGAAGTTTCTGTTATTTTAAAGGGAAAAATGTCTTGTAACTCGAACACGATTCTGGAACGGATTAAGATCGTATTCCAAGATATCACTGTACTCATTTATATGTTTATTTGCACTAGCAAGCTATAGAAAAATCAGTTTTGAAAACAGATCAGTCTACAAAAAGAGGGAACAAAAAAGGCATAAAAAATGGCTGAATTTAATTTAACTTAATAGAGAGACATAAAAATCAAATAAAAATCTCGCAAAACAAGCTAGTCATTTTGACAGGACACACAAATTGACAAAACAGCGAATTAACATGCAAAAATGGCACACATCAGCAACCATAACTAGTTTAATGTGACATTTTAGAACTTTTTTAAAGCTCTAAAAATCCCACACTGTCTGATGTTCTACATAACATAGTCTCATAAAAATACTGATTTTTCTGTTTCTTTTTTTTTCATACAGTGTGCATTATTTTTACTTTCTTTTTCATTCCGGAATATTAATGAATGCCGTTGTTGCGTAATTTATTCAATGAACAAAACTTTAAAATGCATGTGATCCACTTAAGACTTTTTTTCTCCCCTCAATATGTAAACAACTTTCCAGAGCCACGCTCGGCCGGATAACATAATAGTATATTAAAAAATTTTCTTTCACACGTGTTTTTCTATATATTCGCATTAGTTATCGAATTATTCACTACCTAATGCTTCTTATCCTTCTTCTTTATGGAAAAGTTATTGATTCATTGTAGGGACGCTCAACAGAGCAGACGCTCTTTCTGTGTTCTCCGGAATTGAGTACAAATAAAAAGCAAGTTCCATGCTCCCTTTGTGATGCATTCAATCACATTAGCTTGGATCATCCTACGTGCAATAGCTGGGACGGACCGCATACAATTTTTGACCATTTCACAAGGGAAGCAGACAATGCGGTCAATATCAATCAATTACATGTCTCCAGTATTTACTCAGTTTTCATTGAAATCATCAATAATCAAAACTTCTCAATTAAACACAAATTGAAGAGAAGCAAAATGTTTGAGACCTCACACATTCGATAAGCGCCTTACGTTCAACGGTGACGGCAGCAAAGCAACATCCAGTGCAAGATTACATCTCATCCTCAGCAAGCCAATTCAACTTCACAGAAGTCACTTCATTTTCCAGTGCTTCAACCTACTAAGAAGACTCTTGGTTTCCTGTCTGCACTTCAACATAAACTGTAGTCTCAACTGGTGCATTCAGAGAATAAGACATTACCATCCTTACAGAACTCCAATACACCATTCAACTATGGCTCTTATACGGCCCAGCAGCCATCGTGCTCTGATGTGGGTATGGTAGAAGATTAGGACAGCGAATCTTTTCGAAAGCTAAGAAGACGTTTAGGGGAAGACAGGACTCTTTCAGTACTCCAATCACTATTCGAAATTCGTGTGCAGCCCTGGTCATGGAAGCGGACACTTCTCAAAGTCAGCAAAAAGAGTTGAAATCCAAATCACCCACTTCCCAGGACAGCTCTCAAGGGAATCCGAAACGTATTTCGCACCTACTTGTTTACACTATCAAACAGAAGAAACTTTACGTGTTCTGTAATACTCTCATCGCTATGTGCGCTAAACAACTCAACTTGACGATCAAAGCTAAATACCTCCGTATTCAATGTGCAGTCCCAGATGATTACCAGATCTTGTAGGACCATCTCAAGAAGACCAGAGAGGACTACACAAATGAAACTTGCCGCGTGAATAACATCATTAAATTAAAACGTGTGATCAAGACATTGTCTCTCGATATCGAAGTGGTGAAAATCAAAGACGCTCTTCAACAAAAACGATATGAGGTTCAATTTGTCCAGTAGATGAAGGATATTGAGAGAACAAGCCCCTCGTTGCCAGAATTCCAATCCCACTCTTTTTGATCCCTATAAGGAAAGTTCTGCAGGTTGAACATATCTAACACATGTAATCTTTATTACATTATCGCATCAAGGTTGAAACCTATCGTGCAAGTGCAATATTGTGATGTTTCAGACTTCAGCATGGCCAGACTAACTGCTATGAAACCCTAAGATCTGTTAAATGGACTCAAAACCACCTCCTTGAGTTTTGTCCAAAAAGACCCATGAAACTCCGGCACGATGTGCAAATTGTGGTGAAGTTCGATCAGCAACTTCAATGGATGTAGAATTTTCCAAGAGGAGAAAGCTCGCCGCCGATAGCAATTTTCGACCTTATCTACAACACCTATTGAACCGAAAGAAGATCAGATCTCTAGAGAAGCCAGTGTAAATACAAATTCCTACGCATACAAAACTTCAGCACGCAACATCACTTCAAAGTAGCAAGGAAATACTTCTCCCGAAAGCCCGATAAAAGGACTTTCTACTAATCTTCAAAGGTCTACAATATAAAAAGAAATCCTTTCTGCCATCAAACGTGGAATACCCAGATTAAAAACATAATACCAAATTTGGCAAAATACCAATTTTAGTGGAAATTTTGGCTGAACTTTTGGATATCATGGATTAATTACTTTACTCAGAAGTCAAGCAATGTTCCCTTCGGCCATGAATAGGACGGATGAAATTGCATTAATTAGAAATTTATTCAAGCGTGAGTACTTTTTACTAGTTAAAATTAGTCCTTTCGAGTTCCAAAGTTCAAAAACTTTCGTAGACAGTGAAAGGCAAAAAGATTTAACCCTACCTACTTCCCACCAGGAGTGAAAATTCGTAAAACTGTTGTTTATCTAAAATTTAGAATTTTAAGGAAATACTTATACAAGTTTCCAGAACCACGGCCTTGGAAATTTAGTCCTTTTCTCATTTATTCGCAGAACTTTTACCCAGAATGCAAGGATTCTTTTTTTCTTCTTTTTCTGGACAGAATTTCAATATTTTAAGTCCAAATGTTCAGGAGTTTATTGGTTTGATTTGATTTTCAGTTTAGCGTTCGTTTCAGGAACGAGGCTATATGAGACGTGGATCTACAGCTTAACGTGGGTTCCGGACCACATTAGCTTCCACCGGGGATCGAGCCCGGATCTCTCATGCTAAAAGGCGAGTACGCTAACCGCTTAGCCACAAAGGAGCTCTAGGAGGTTATAGAAAGGCTAGAAGTTTTAACCTCCATTTTACCGATAGTAGCTGAGGAAATGAATAAATAGATAAATAAATAAAACACTAACCATTAACTCTAAGCTTAAAGTAGCTTAAAACTTAATAGTTAAACATTCGTTAAGCTTAATTAGTCGGCTATATAATAAAACACCAATCTCGGTAACTGAACCAGGAAATAATTGTACCAAAGTAAAAACTAAGTCTTCATCATTGTTCTAAAGAGTTTTCAGGGGAAAATGTGTTACCCATCAATGATTAAACGCAAAGATACTTGGCACGTTAAGTAATAATTATATATTTCTCACAACATTTTCTTTTTAATGTTGTGAACAATAAGTTTAGGAAGCACGAGAACTTAACAGTATCAAGAAAATGAACAAAGGCTGCTGGTACAGTGGTACTTTCTACTGTGGCCACTTTTTATTGAGGTCAGCAACCACGGATATATTAAAAATGTATTGTATCGCATTGCAGTTATAGTAATATACCGGTATAGTTCTTTCAAAAGGCAGAAAGACAACAGTTGATTTCATAAGTTAGACATGGATTGGAATAATTTTAATACATTCTGAAACTCATTAAAGTTCATTTCTCATCAGCACTCACCATAAAATATACTTTTATTTTCACATAGAGAACAACCTTTTACAGTAGCGTACAAAGATATAGGTTCTAAGGGGGATTTCCAGGTTTAATTTGTGAGTTCCTTTTGTAAGAAATTGGAGCGAGAAAATTTAATAAAGTAGTTCATAAATTTTATTTATTATTACATAATCAACGACTACTTGTATTAAGTAGCTTCTCAATCGTCTTCACGATGCTTGACATACGCTGACTTGCCAATACCTCCGGATTTCCTCTAATGGTTATTTACTAATTATTTCCGGAAGTGGAATACCCCATCAAACCCACGAAATCCCTCCCCTGGGAATTTCACTGATCGTGCTCAGCGGGCATACCACTGTTTTCACGGTATTATTTTCAGCGTTCAAAGTCCGCCCCAAGAAGAAAATCTGAAATTATCGGTGGTTATTCAACTAAACAGTAATTTTATCTAGCTCTAATTGTTTTCGGTATCTGTACAAGGATTTGGAAACTAGTGGCAAGGGTTTTGGCTACTTTGATACAACTGATTAACGTAGCTATTTATTTTTAAACAAGGTACAACTACGTATCTTTGCAATCTAATATGTTCAATGGAAAGACAAAAAAGAAATCGACCTCAGATATGCATTTATAGATGCCTTCCCAGAATTTATGTGGCAGGTTTCAGAAAGAAACCTGGAAAACCTCCGTTAGGATAGCTGATCGTGTCTTTCGATCCCTATTTCGAAGGATAAGGGCTAACCAATCCAGTGACTCAATGCTAGATCTTTTGGTAGTTATATACTGGTGAGGATACGCTAGATTATTTTAAAAAATATTAGATAGGCAGACGCGTCATTAAGTCCCTTGAGCTAACTGTTGTCTAGCTAAAAGAGATGATTTTGAAATTAGGCTATTATGACACACACATACACACACAGACACACAAAACGTGGATTATCCAGCAACAGCAAACGCCACGATGTGGTAGTTTTCGGAACTAACGAAATGCTTAATATATAAATTAACTTTTCCTCCCTTCTTAGACATTATTCAGTGTAGCAAGATCTATTACATTAATAAAACGTGCCAAATCATACGTTGCGGCCAGTAAATTAAGTAATTTTCTGAAAACGAAATAAAATAAGATGAAATAAAACGAAACAAGAAGAAAAAGATAAAATGCTTGAGACAGTTTTCACGTTCTAAGTATTGTTTTCGTTATAGAGGTCAGCACATGAGCAATTAGTTTACTGGTTACTCCCCCAAAAAACGAGAAAAAAAAACAAAGAAATACCATACTAAAAAATGGAGCTGAAGTCGTGAATGGCACAATTTTTTTCCTTTATAGTCTGCATTGCTGTAAAAAAAAAAAAAAAAAAAACAGTGAGTAGGTGGGGTAAATATATCGTGTCCCTGACAGAGAGGGAGGGATAAGTGAAGCATGCATACAAGATATCTACAAAGAAGCAAGAGGGGGGGGGGACATTGTGAGAAGGGAAAGTGTGGGATTGGTGAAAGTCTTTACTTTAATCGGGGCAATGATCTTTTACTGAGATAATATTATTCTAACTGCAATAACGCAAGCTTTTTTTTTTTTCCAAATCAACCAGCAACAACTCAATAATATGCAACAGGCAAAGAAAGACGTGGATGGTAATTATATTTGTCAGGCAGGCTTGTTAACTTTATTTTCTTCTCACTATAAACAGGCGTCCCGCTGTGTAGACAAATCAGAGAAGATAACGGGTTTCATTTCAATTGTCTTGTAATTATTTATTACGCAGGTGTTTGATTTACTATTTGACATGTTATATTCTCTGCATATTCAGTAAGAGTTTGTTAGTGCATGAAATTATTCACATAATGACACTCGTTTGTTTATTATTGATAAAAATTGTTTACAAGGATATCTTCGGAGAAAGAGAAAAAAATTATCAATGATTGATATGTTCCAGTGAAAGGTAACTTAGTTTTTATTCTTTTTCTTTTTAAATCTGTACATTTACACGCCTTTCCTACTTTAGAGTTGTACAAATTCACTTTCAACGGTGTTTTGAAGGGTACGATAACGATGCCAATGGTTCCACATCCAAATCTGAAAGTTCTTTTCAATGGAGCTAGGAATATTCGTTCAACAATTTTTGAAATAAGAAATGGAAGATAATAGGTAGAAACATATACCAGAAAGAGACTTTTCAAGCAATATCTGAATTGCTGTTGCTGCTGAAATTTGATCACTATGAGAATACGAAGTGATGCACGTATTAATTGAAATGTAGCCTTGATTTGCTGACAAAAGCTAATAGATGAGTCAACTTAATTTCGTCAATTTCGGTGTAACGATCTGTTTCAAACAATGTGGTTGGTTGCGTTGGGTTTAGCGCCCCTTTCAGCAGCGAGACTATATGGGATGTGGACCTACAGCTTACGTGAGGTCTGCAATATTGTATATAGCAATATTTGTTAGAGAAACAAAGTAAGGTTAATTTGAAACTGTAATTAACATTATGGAGGCCGCGGTGGCTCAATGGTAGAGCGATCACCTCTGGTGCTAGGGGTCCCGGGTTCGATCACAGCCCCCGCCAAGTGAACTTTGTGGTAGACAAACACCGTGTGCGTGGGTTTTCTCGGGGTTCTCCCGTTTCCTCACACTTTCTTCATTCCACCATTTCATTCATTACTCATCATCACCGTCTCCTTTAGCCTAACCGGCATAACCGTGGGACGTAAAACTCAAAGATTTCATTTTCATTTTTGTAATTAACATTTATTTCTGAACAGACTTATACTTCTTTTTATTTTTAGCACTTTTTAATACAGCAGAATTCTTTTTTTTTTTTTTCAGATAAGAGTAAAATTCTTTGCAGGTTATGTGTCAAGTTAATTCTTACCATTAGTTGAGATTACAGTTATTTTTCCTCCATATAATTTCTTGCATCAGTACAAGCATTTCCCGTCATACTAAACACTCTTTCACAAAATGCATAGCTTGCAGGTATTGATAATACAAGTGCAGCTAATTAAACAACTCTGTTGACTCAGGTATAGCTTGAAAAACTTTTAACCATTTACAAATAACAAAAGATTGATCAATCTCGCTTTGCACTTTTTTTTTTTTTTTTTTTAAGTAGCCACTTGCGAATACAGCTTATCAAAGTTTACGTTAACTTTAACATGATTCAAAATATCAAGACCATCAGACCAATTGATATGTTTTTCCAAATTCATTTTGCTAAATGATACCAATAATGATCGAATTGTTGCTTTTAACCAATAAAAGAAAACCAGTGTCAAAACTATTAGGTCACCCGTACATTTTGAATACCAACCCGTACTCCGGTATCTGAGTAGTTAAAACCGTACACTTGGCAGCTGTGTTTACCAGTGTAGCTACCTATTTGGATAAAAAGGTTTCAAAAATTCACTTCCGTTCAAGAGTTATCGTGTGGAATAACGGACGTATCCACATTACAATATTATACGTCCTATTTGCGTGATCCTAATAATAGGTGCAGAATGATAATAGCCCAGCAATCTCAGCCTAAGTATAGGCATTTTACAATATCACCTATTGCTTCACAAAGAAAGAATCGACCAGAAATATTATTTGTGCAAGTGGCATACCTGCAACTAAAATAAAAAATGAAATGAAATCTTTGAGTTTTACGTCCCACGGTTATGGCGGTTAGGCTAAAGGAGACGGTGATTATGAGAAATGAATGAAATGGTGGAATGAAGAAGGTGGGAGGAAACGGAAAAAACCGAGAAAACCCACGCACACGGTGTTTGTCCACCCCAAAGTTCACTTGGCGGGGGCTGGGATCGAACCCGGGACCCCAAGCACTAGAGGTGAACGCTCTACCACTGAGCCACTGCGGCCCTCTGCAACTAAAATAAGACAGTAGAAGTGACTTATTTAACATCTGCATCACAACTGTGTAATCATCCATGAAACAAGCATTACACTTTCCAGGACATTATAATATATTCCTACATGTAGTCAAAATCATAGGGATTTCAAATAGCGCCGCCACTGCGCCTTTGTGACCATAAGCCCTTACTGCATCTCTCCTGGTTCGCCTTCTTCGGCTTCTAACGTTTTCCAGCAGATTAAAAACAGACTCCTTCGTGCAAGCATAACTAATATAAATGGAATACGACTTTTTGGAGTATTCAAAGACAAGCGCCTCCCCTCCAAAAAAAATCTACATTTATAACCATAATGTGTTTTTTGAGTTATTCTTAATCACATAATAATAATAATAATAATAATAATAATAATAATAATAATAATAATAATAATAATAATAATAATAATAATAATAAACAGCCCAAAAATAATATTAATTTACTAAACGTTTCAGAGCTCACTCTTATTAAGTGCTCACACGACCGACGACTTGTCACAAAACGGGTTTAATGTTCAAAAGTCGTTCATTCAAGGAATCGCATACAAGGCATAGGAAAATCTAACCTGAGATCGTGATTATAAAGTCATATTATGGTATAGAAAAGCATCAAAATCGCATTTAATCGGAAAAATTATTATTATTTAAATAAATCTTATTCATCCTGACTCTAGTTTCCATCATCTTGGGAACTAGAGCCACCAAATGATTTAAACACCATAAAAAAATTATCTCCAGCACATTTTCTCCTTGTTATATTACCTTCTGTCTGTAACAGAAATACATTGACGGAAATGTCTTTTGTTGAGAGAGAAGACAAAGACATGTATAATGCAAAACGCGCCACCGTCACCGACAGAGGAGATTTTTCCATTCACTACCAGAAAAGAAACTTGATCCTCCTCTTTGATTCATATATATCTTATTTTGTAAGTAACTTCCCGGAGAATGTGAGTGCCGTTACATGGATGTGGTGATGAGAAAAATCCAGTTTTCTCTCGGCCATTGAGCATCCGAGCCGAGGCAAAAGGGAAAACCGCGAAAATGCACCTGGCCACAATGAATTACGGCACTTTGCGGAGGAAAAGTGGTTGGTTTGACCTTTGAATATGTTCCTCTTACCTAAAAGGACAATGAAAGAAACTAGAATGAATCAGCAAAGAAACATAATGCACCGTTTTATCATTAAATTTTACACAACATAAATCTAGATAGTGTTTTCTTTTATTCTTCCTCAATAATATTTATTAACAAATCATGTATTTGCAGAAATGCGTGCTTCAAAGTAAAAGGACATCTAATTTAACCGCAAGCTGTGCTTTAGCACAGTTGAGTGATATTTTCCATCCCGTTTGTGAGGGAGGATGGTGAGGATATGATGATACAAATGCAATAGTATGGTATCAGCCATTAACTCTTAATGCAACAACGTTATAAACCAATAAGAGAATCTTACAGGAAATTCTGACTCTTTTCGTGAAAACGTATTTTTAGGTTAGATTATCGTACTTGCTAAATCTAGTATTTTTCTGTCATAAAACCTATCTTTAATTAGAATACAATAAAGCAATTGGATCAAAATGTCTATCCATGTAAAAAGTAAGTAAAGTATAGTAACGGTTATTTCCCTTTCGGAACAGACAATGAAGACTTAAGAGTTGTCTCTGAAGATAAAGACTCAACACACTTTTTTGAATTCGGCACTCAGAGAGGTGATCTATAATGCCGCCAAAATGTTTTGATCCGTGGCAAAAATGCGAACTAAAGCTTACACCCGTACGTTGAGCCAATAAGGGTTGAGCTGTTGCTAAAGGCCAACATACACTAGCGTATTTTCAGCGCGCATTTTCGGTCCGTAAAATGATGTCGTAAATTTCGGTCCGTAAGTTGGCCCATACACCTAACGTAAAAATAGGCGCGTAAAAGAAGAAGAAAAAGAAGCGGTCAGCTTTCGCTCTTCCTTTTGCCTGTTGTTTCAGCACGCGGTCGTTTTCCAGTTTTCTCAAGTTGTTTGAACAGGACAGATCTATGTTTTAAATGCTGGTGCTATAAACATTATGCTATTAGGAAACGAATAAAAAGAAAGAACAAAACAATAAAAAACATTTGGACTAGCAAGTGATATTCAATGTAGGAGTACTTTTTATTTCTTTTCATTGTATCAGAATGTGAAAATTCCCATAGAATGTTTTAACAAAGTTAAATCAGACAGATTAAAAAAAAAAGAAAAGAAAGAAAGAAAGAACGAAAGAAAAACAAAAGCTAAATCCATGATTTTGCGAAAGCAGTAATTCAATTTAATAAATTTTCTCACTAAATTTGTTAGATTTCTCGAATAAAGAAATAAAGAAATCTACCCTCTGTGGCATAACATATCTCATGGAACCAGGGCCTACCATCCAGCTTGTGCCACTCGTGCCTTTAGGGCAGGGTGCGAATCCCGGGCCGGAATTTCCTTCTATTTTGTTTTAATCCCTTCCAAAAGCAGCAAATTGAAACAATGGTCCCTCACAAAGCAATCAACTATCTCCTGTTAGGAACTATTTTATCCCCCTTCAAATATACACAACCTAATTCGCGCACTGCTATTGGGTATTGTAGAATCTAGTCCTTAATGAAAGGGTCAACAAAAAGAAGGAAAGTCAACCGTCTCCAAGTACAAACAAACCAAGTTTTAATTTCGAAGTGTGACTTGACAAGCTATTTAAAAGTTACAAAGAATATCTAGAATAATTAAAATTTTATATTTAGAAAACGAATTAACACTTAATCTGGAATATAACATAACCAAGTGAAAACAATACCAATTGTATTGTTGTACTTTACTAATATGAAATGCGGCAACTAATTCACTCTCCTGTTTTCTTTCACAATCTTTGAAGCATAGCATTTGTTCTAACAGTGACGATATTAATGCACCATGCTACATTACATTGGATAGTACACTTGCTCATAATAAGAAGTATTTGGAAGTTAAAATATCTTTTTAAGATAAAAAATATTTACTTTACCTTAAATACAACTAATTTTTAAATATATAAGTGCTTGTGTTATCCCTTATCCATTTAGCAACTGCAGAATAGATTGCTTTATATTTAGAATAGTTCTCATCAGAGTCGTAGCTAAGTTGGGGGGCCAGCGGAGCGGTTGTCCCGGGCGCTGATAGCAAGAGGGTGCCGAAGAAGCAAGAAGAAAGGAAAGTATTGGAAATGAAAATAGATTTGTTAAAAATTTTCTTGCTCGCTACGCCCGCAATTCAAATGTTTCAATAAGAGTTAGAACAAGTTTTTACTTATTACTTAAAAAAAAAAATACTATTATATATGATTTCTTAATGACGATGTGACATACATGCTGCCAAGTAATAACTTACAGTGTACACAAGAGCGTTTTCAAAATCAGAAACGGTCACAGTCTTAAATACGTACGTATTCGGCATTTTGATGATGATGAGTTTGGTTAGTTAATCACGTTTTTCTAACCAATCCTTTTAATCATGACGGTGAGAATAAAGGTATGAAAAATGAAAGGAGTGAAGAGACACACAAGTTGTTGTTTGAGCGGGAATATTAAAAATGAAGGTAAACAAGAGGAATAATAACGTTCTTGAATTTGAAACAGTTGTAGAATAGGGGCTTAATGGGTCAGAACTTTACTCCACGAATTTCGTCTTTTTCAAAGACTGATCGCTACCAGTGTTTTTTTTTTTTTTTTTTATTTCATTGACATATGAAATGGTTCCAATTTAAAGAAATTTATTGGGATCATTTCTCCATTAACTACTTGTATCGCCAGGATTCTTTTTTGTGCTTACGTATCGAGCTGTGTGATATTTTTTTTATCTACATACATACAAAATACACATACACATTATATATATATTTGTGTGTGTGTGTGTGTGTATTTTAATATTTTTATTAATAAAAATAACCTTAAATTCAGAATTTTCAGTCATTAAGAAATTAAGTAAGTACTATAATTTTATACATACACTATATGATCAAAAGTATCCGCACACCCGGCTGAAAATGACTTAGAAGGTAGTGGCGTCCTCCATCGGTACTGCTGGAATTCAATATGGTGTTGGCCCACCCTTAGCCTTGATAACAGCTTCCACCCTTGCAGGCATACTCTCAATCAGGTGCTGGAAGGTTTCTTGGGGAATGGCAGCCCATTCTTCACGGAGTGCTGAACTGAGGAGAGGTATCGATGTAGGTTGGTGAGGCCTGGCACAGTCGGCGTTCCAAAACATCCCAAAGGTGTTCTATAGGATTCAAGTCAGGACTCTGTGCAGGCCAGTCCATCACAGGGATGTTGTGGTTGTGTTACAACTCCGCCACAGGCCATGCAGTATGAACAGGTGCTCGATCGTGTTGAAAGATGCAATCGCCATCCCCGGACTGCTCTTCAACAGTGGGAAGCAAGAAGCTGCTTAAAACATCAATGTAGGTTTGCGCTGTGAGAGTGCCACGCAAAACAACAAGGGGTGCAAGCCCCCTCCAAGAAAAACATTATCACACAATAACATCATCACCTCCGAATTTTACTGTTGGCACTTCACGTGCTGACAGATGACGTTTACCGGGCATTCGCCATACCCATACCCTGCCATCGGATTGCCACATTGTGTACCGTGATTCGTCACTCCACACAACGTTTTTCCACTCTTCAATCGTCCAATGTTTACACTCCTTACACCAAGCGAGGTATTTACCTGCGTGATGTGCGGCTTATGAGCAGCCACTCGACCATGAAATCCAAGTTTTCTCACCTCACGCCTAACTGTCATAGTACTTGGAGTGGATCCTGATGCAGTTTGGAATTCCTGTGTGATGGTCTGGATAGATGTCTGTCTATTACACTTTACGACTCTCTTCAACAGTCGGGGGGCGCGGTGGCTCAGTGGTAGAGCGTTCACCTCTGGTGCTTGGGGTCCCGGGTTCGATCCCAGCCCCCGCCAAGTGAACTTTGTGGTGGACAAACACCGTGCTCGTGGGTTTTCTCGGGGTTCTCCCGTTTCCTCCCACTTTCTTCATTCCACCATTTCACTCATCTCTCATTATCACCGTCTCCTTTAGCCTAACCGGCATAACCGTGGGACGTTAAACTTAAAGATTTCATTTCTCTTCAACAGTCGACAGTCTCTGTCAGTCAACAGATGAGGTCGACCTGTACGCTTTTGTGCTGTACGTGTCCCTTCACGTTTCTACTTCACTATCACATCAGACACAGTGGACCTAGGAATGTTTAGGAGTGTGGAAATCTCGCGCACAGACTTCTGACACAAGTGACACCCAATCACCTGACCACGTTCGAAGTCCGTGAGTTCCGCGGAGCGCTCCATTCTCCTTTCTCACGATGTCTAATGACTACTGAGGTCGCTGATAATGAGTACCTGGCAGTAGGTGGCAGCACAATGTACCTAATATGAAAAACGTATGTTTTTGGGGTGTCCAGATACTTTTGATCACATAGTGTATGTAGTAGCCAAACTACATTTTGGATTTCAAGTACGAACCTTAAACATATTCTTTACCTCCATCGATCAATATTAAGAAATTTGCAAAGAAGGTCTCTTCAGAGTTTCCGTTACATTTCACAAAATATTTTTGACCGTAAAACGATCAAAATTAAAATCTTCTTTATGTGGTCACATACAGAATAAAATTACAAAAGTTTACAATTATTACTGGAAATTGATGCTGTTACCCATTTCGAACATTTTTAAATCACGTAGTTTCTAACGTATTAAAATTTCATTTCTTATATATAGTATGAAACGTAAAAAGTTGTAAATTTTTATAACTTTTCTCAAAGTGGATTTGTGTACAGCAAAGGCAGTTTGTAAGTTTAACAAAAAGTCCAAAATAAGCCTCTTGAAAACAGCTTTTATTTGTAAACGAATAGAGAATGATCACTTTCGGTTGTTGCAATAGTCTAGGCAAGCAGCATGATAAAAATTCAACGTAGCATAAGAAGAACAGCTGTTTATCTTATTTGTAAATAAATAAAGGAAGGAAGGAAGGAAGCTTGATAAGGTGAGTGTATATATAATTTTTCAAACTTTTAATATTCTCCTTCACCGGACGCAAATTCTTATTCTGAGAAAAGTCCGTTATCCGGACAGCGGTATATTGTACAATTATACGGAATCATTTTGTTTACTACAGAAACCTGCACGGAGCATACGTTATCCATATGCTACAGACATTCCCCGCTTAAATGTTACATCATGCCGTTGCAGGATGTATGACATCTAAAAGTCTTCCATATATCACATACGTATACGTATGTTACATACGCCAGTTGTATGTTACATGCGTATATCTGTATGTGAGATCCTGACCACCTATATACAGTTCTTTCGTTCGCACAGAAAATACGTTTATTCGAAACATGTATGCGGAAAGTATATATAAAATGTACTTTTTTCAGTTATACATTTGCTGTACGTTAAGTCCTAAAACTACATGATTTACACATGTAACCTACGTTTTTAAGTACGCCACATATATTTTTTCTGAGTATATAATTTCACAATACGCCCTATGTCCGCCTCTCATGTTACTGTATAAGATATAAGAAATTTACAGCATTCAATGTAAGGTCTACTGAAAAGCTTTTGACACAGTAAGCAGACACTTTTGATCGATGTAAATCAACTTTTAAATTAAAAAAATGATTTATTCAAATGACTGGACCAAACCACATGTTCAAATTAAATAACAAATTTGGTGTTTTTTAAAAATAATTTAGTTAATTGTAAACAAATTAATTTAAGATGTTGGCCAATGTAATGACTATTAGTGAATATTCTACGTTTGAACGCATCGTTGGATGATTAACAGTTAATGAAAATATAATGAAACTAATTGTAGATCTGAAGTGAAGTGATTCAAATAAAAGCGTATAGATCTAATTAAATACTACTAAAATTATTCCTGAACAAAGTCTTAAAATTCACTTAAATTAGGAATATTATTAACAAATGTGCTGTCCATCGGCGATTAGGGGCATGAAGGTAATTGCTGCCCCCACTTTTTTGGCTTTACACTATAACCTAATTACATGCCCCCTTACTATTAGTAGTGTTTTGTCCCCCTTTTCAGTGTTCATACCCAATTGCTGTCACTGGTTCTTTCCATTGCAATCGAATAGATCTGTGTTTTTGCGCAACTACAATTGATTACGGAAAGTAAGATAAATTTAATACTTGATTAAAATTATTATAGTTATTTAGTATACTAAATATTAAATTTGTCTTTAAAAAAAGGTTTGCACGTGTATGTTATATGGGAACATAAGAAACTGCAAATAATAAAATGTGGAGTTGTTATAAATGATTATAGCTGTTTCATGAATTTGGAGTAGCTATGATATTTGTCATATTATCACGAAGCTTTACCACAATATAGACCTTAATTTATTTAATTTCGAACTTAGTCAAATTCGGTCCAAACATTAGCTATTCACAACACTCTATTCTCCAATTCAACTCAGATTAGGTTATTTTCAAACAAAGTCAAACTATTCTGAACGACTGGTTTGTTTAAATTTCACTACATGTTGGTACAAACATCCAACTGCTTATTAAAATTAACTGAGCTACCCCATCTTAGTTAATTTTTATTATTATTATTATTATTATTATTATTATTATTATTATTATTATTATTATTATTATTATTATTATTATTATTATTATTATTACATTTGTTTCACTAATTATGAACCAATGATTTGAAGCAATCTATGTCGGAAGAGTTTCCATTTACTGGTTCAGAAAATAAACAATTTGTTTTATTTTAATTTTTCATTTCTCTCAGTGTAACGAGCCCGTCGTATTGTATGTTTTTAATACTCATAGTTCTTATATTCATTACATAAGGCATATTTCACTGTAAGAAAGCGTAGTTATAATGAATTAAGCTGAAAGTAAAAAGAAAAATGTAAACAAACTTGTATGTTATACAAAACTGAAAACAATTAAATATCAATTAATTTCGAAGCTCTAGTAGTAAAAATAACACTAAAATAATACACTATTAAGTAAGAAGAAAATAGTACACTGTTAAGTCAATTATTATATAAATTCTCCTGACAGGATGGACATGCTACTTATAAAGATAGTAAAACGATTAAGTTGAGTTGATTTTGAGTTTAACGTCCCTTTCACCAGCGAGGCTATATGAGACGAGATCTACTGATTAACGTGGAATCCGAACCACATGAACTCCCACCGGGAAGCAAATCCGGCTCTCCCACGCCAAAGACACGTATGCTAACCGTTTAGTCACAGAGGAGCTCAGTAAAATGATTGAGTTGTTCGTGAAAGAAATTATTTAAGTGTCAGATATTCATTGTTATTTAATATTTTGTGATAATAGACCTTAAGTTAATGTTTATCTGGGGAGAATTGATAGTAAGGACGCCACAAAGGTTGAGAAATGCTTTAATGGCATACTACGAGTTAACATGAACTATTATGAGTGTAATCCTATTTCCTTCAAATGGGTGTCATTTCAATTTTGGCGTTAGGTATGTTCTGTCTTTTCAAATAAGTGTTGGCACAGTCCCCATCATGACGAGAAATGTTGAAAAATATTCAACATAGCTGTACCCTGGATTGAACTTGAACTTTTAGACTGAAAAGCAAGCACACTAAAGCGAGCAGTATTGTGCTATTTAGACTTAGTATGTGAGCATTAATGGTGAAATAGGATTATTAGGTCTATTAAATTTAAATATATGTACAATCTGAGGTTTGAAATAATTCACAAAGAAAGAAACATTAGGCCATGTATTGCGGTTTCTCACATTTTCTTTTTCATGAGTAATGTTAAGATCACGGTAAAAAATATAGTGACTTTCTGAACCTATTTTGTTACAAGTTCTTGTAAAATTAAGAAGGTACTTAAAATAACAAGCAGCAGGTGGTCGAAATAACAAAAAAAATTCACCGAATTTCGATAGTCAAACGCAATTTTTTGCTGTTTTATCAGGCAGATATCGAGATAATAACTTGTTGAAGGTCAGGATTATTACTTTTTATTCTTAAATATATCTAGTAGGTCCCTGTAGCCTCGCAGTGATTTCTTTCAAAAATATTGTACCGTTAGCGTGGGACAAAACAAAATATGAGAAAGCTGAATTTGAACATTATTTGGTGAAGGAGTGTTCTTCATAAGAGTGAAATGTAATTTATCTTTGCTACTGGGGACATTTTTATTCATATTCGACCGGAGAGAACCAAGTGAACGAGAAAGTATGTCTGGAAGTAACATTTTATGTTGGTTGCCAGGGACGTACGCAGGGGGTGGGTCCTGGGGGTCCGAAACCCCCCCCCCCGAAATTTCGACTTTTGTGTAAATTTAGCCTAATTTTAGGGACAATTTTAGGAATTTTAATATAAAATACCCTCATATTGAGTTTGGACCGCTCCCGAAATAAATTCCTGCGTACGCTACTGTTGGTTGCCCTAACCTTCTTTTCCTTCTCTTGCTTTCTCTCTCTTTTCTAAATAGCATGACATTTTCAGTTTGGCGGGAATTGGTCACATGCTATTAAAAGTCATGTTATACTTCTTTTTTTAATATCAGAGTATGAGCAACTCTAAAGGTGTGACTTCGTTTTTATAACCATCTTGACCTCTCTGTGTATGGGGTGGGGGCTAATTGTCAAATATTAAATTTAATGTTAAATTCGTAGTCGAAAGACATCATGTTCGATTGGATTGGGTTTGAATTTAGCGACCTCTCAGACAGCGAGGCTATATGAGAAGTGAGATCCAAACTGCGTGAACTTCTGCCGAGAATCGAACAGGATGTCCTGCACCGGAGAAGCTTACGCTGATCATATAGCCACCATATGAATTTTAATTAGGAAATAATATCTCGTTTTGTGCAATAGAAAATATTAATTTAGCCGAAATCATGTATTGTATAGAAAGACTGAAACTAGATTGGAATGAAGATTTCTGGTGAGTCTACCAGCAAACCTCAGCAACGATTCGCGAGGACAACTCAAGAACAGGTTTTCTCTTCTGGAAACAATAAGACCAGACCAGGGAGAAGGCCGTGGGAAGGGCAAGAGACCACCTGCTGCTCGAAACCCTTTCATCTGAGCCGTTTTTACGCGCCGTATTTACGCTCGAAGTTAAAAGCAGCCAGACTTTTCAAGCGTATAAAAATTCGGTACGTAAACGTACGCCAGGTCCCATACACTAACGTATTGACAGCTGCTAACAAGACTAGCGCATGAAATTTTATGGCTACGGCTGAAAAATACGTCAGTGTATGGCTGGTGTAAGGAAGAGAGCGGATGACAAAAAGGAGTGAAATTCCTTCAGTCCCGATAGCAGCGCTTCGAACGGAAGACTATATGTGTCAAGTCAATGTGGTATATCTATAGTAAGCAACAGCTTCTGGATCCTTTCGTTACTCAAGCACGATTTTATATAGGCTCAGTGAATCTCAGAGTCGCGTTTTGCTCACGAGAGTCTTGTCTCGAAAACAAAATTAGAGATATCTTTTAAAATTCAAGACGAAACGAGACATTTCACAAATTGCACCAGCCAGCAATACCAGTTCACCTAAGTCTTAGATTTCAAACATTGTTTTAGTATTACATGATCCATAATATAAAAACTATAAATTGATTGTACGAACAATGAATAACATCTATCAACGTTTAAAGATAGGCAAGCCATTCTGTATATTCCAATATGGATGAAATGTTGTTATATCATACCCTTCGTGGACCTCTTGAACAGAACATTTTCAAGTGCTTTTCTCGCAATAGATAGCTACAGCAATTATCTAGGCTGCGTTCGTTAACAGAGTCAATCCGTTAAGGGGATGTCTACCCACTTGCAAGTGTTTCAGGATCCCTATAAGATAACACGTAGATATTTCTATGTGAATATTTAACAAGATATTGCACTTACCGTCTCAAAATTTTCCATGATATTTTCCAACAGCAATACCTATATGTTCATGGTTTCTGTTTTTGATTTAATGCCCCAGATCAATTTAGATTAATTATAATGTATACTTCCGTTTACACTTGGCAACGTAGAGGATAGAATTTCTCCAGGAATTGAGAGCTCTCTGCTGAACCTCTAGCCCTAATAGTCTTCGCGTCACGTGGTAGTGATTTATGAGCGCTTCTGGCTAAAAACAAATGTTGTCTCTGTTTCTTCCTTTTTTTTGTCAAAAACTTGTTTTGGGCAGCTTTGTCCTCAGTTTTGTCCACTGCCTCTATCGAGATAGCAGTTATACAATGGAGATCGTTTGCAGATCTCATAGCAGATAATGTAACATTCTTTGAAGAAACTCGAAGACTGACATACGAACCGCGTGACAATTTGGGTAGGGAATCTGGAACGTTGCAATTTTGTGTTCTGAAGTCCGCCTTATCACATAAGACGAAATGACCATAAACAAGAGACTTGTGAAGGAAGAAGGAAAATGTTCTTAGTAATTGTATCCAATTGTTTCCACATTTTTCACCTTTCCCCCCGAAAGATCCCTTCGAAAAGGGAAAGAGGGGAGGGTGATTTTGTGACCCTTGAGTTTTAGAATAGTCTTGAAACGAACTGCAAAGTGCACTTACTGGAAATTCTACTGTCGTTGTGCTATAATATCCGTGTTGCAAGAAGTGTGACAAAATGAAGGAATCAAAGAGAAAAAGAATTTGGTACTCTCTCCTTCCAAAAAAGAAGTCTCGCCAAGCTAATTCATATGTGTAGTCGATCTCAGAGTATGGAGTTCAGAGACTGGATAGTTAATATTTACCATTCAGGATTACCTTACAACCAATTAAATTCCATTCTCACCTAGCTTGGGCTGGGTTTGGGCAACTCCCTCTTGTGCAGTCGCCTGGACCCAGATCAGGCTCGTATTTATGGACATGTGTCTATTTCCGGATCACTTCGGAATTGATCCTTCGTTAATAACCATTCAAGTTCATTACTATATTTCCTGAATTATCCAGTAATCCTTTATCTTTCTTCATTCTTTCTCTTTTTCTTTTCTTCTCTGCCTCCCTCTGCTACTCTTCTTTCTCACTCTTCTTTTTCCTAACACTAACAAAACTGAAAAACGGTGTAGTGACGGGGAGTAGTCGCTATCAGCACGGTCAATAAGTTGTTTCGATAGTTTTTTTTTTCCTTCGGGAGTCCGATATGGAATGATTAACTCGAAAATGAACATATACAGAAAGAATAATAATAATAAAATTTATTAATGATTTCAATTATCAGATAGGAGAGTATTGTATTTCTTCCTTACCTCGGGCGACTCCTCCTTCCACCCACGAATAAAATTACCCGTATACATGACAATAGGAAGGTATTTCGTTGAAAAATATGCTTTTTGTAGGATCATTTTAATTTCAGGCATATAGTCATTCTACTCCTTTTCATAATGTAATTAATATAGATGTATGCACAGTATAAATGTAATGTGTTAGAGATGTAATAAACTATTTCGTTGATAATTGTTTTTGGTAGAATCATTTGAATTTCAAGCATAACGTCATACTAAGGGGTTCCATAGTCTTGTGGTTAGAACTTTTGACTCCTGTTCGCGTGATTCTAGGTTCGATTCCCTACTAGAATACTCAAATCATTGGCGTTTGCTCATCGTTGTGAGCCAAGCTGGGGAGCCACGTGATTAAAAGACGTGACAGTCTATAGAATTAATATAAATGTATACACAGTACAAATGTTGTTTGACAGTAGTAAGGTATTTCGTTGATATGTATATACTATTTCTAGGATGTATACATTTCTTTGTATACGACTTTTATAATGTATAATGTATTCTTATAATCAAGAACGAAATTTTAAAATTCTTATTATTATTATTATTATTATTATTATTAAGTATTCTGCCTTATGGCCGGTCCTGGGACTGATGAGATTTTTTTCGTTTCTTCTTAATTTTCAGTTTGGACCTTGAAATATTTCTTCCATGTTTCTCGATTTTCAGCTTCTTCTTAATAATAATTAATTATTAATGCTTAATAATAATTAGGCATAACAATGTTAGAAAACTGAAATATTTTAACAGAGCAGTTGATTTCCACGAATGTCTAATAACAAATTTTACTACCCAAGTGAGATTTATACCACTTGACACTATGGTTCGGAACTCATGACTATCATATTTGTGTTACAAGGTTATTTTCTAAAGACAGCTGTTTATTAGTCTAAAATCTAAACTCAGCAATACAGCCCATAGGGGCCTGGACATGCCAGCTGGTAAACATTCACAACCTAGAAGATCGTGATCAGTGCAATGACATCAAACAATCCTTTCGTCTTTCTTGGCCAGAGATCGCTACCACTTTATTCGGATAGTTCTCCATTTCTTTCACGATGTTGACTCAACTTCGGAAGTTGTGAGCTTACACTGGCAATCGAATCCTATTCTACGTACAATGGAGACACAATATAACGAGATTCAGCTAAGGAAAAACTCCTAAATAGTCATTAGTAGGAAAAGAAGCTGAGTACTATTCAGGAATGAATTGTTGATCATCTCTTAGGGGGAGGATATTTTCGAGAAAATGTACGCATGGAAAATAATAATAATAATAATAATAATAATAATAATAATAATAATAATAATAATAATAATAATAATAATAATAATAATAATAATAATAATAATAACACAGCTACACAAAAAGAATAAAAGTTCTGCGCACCAGACCCCAGGGTATGGATTCAAAATATTTTGGTACCCAGAATCCAAATTTCGAAACCCCAGGACGATTGACCGTGATATTTTTTTAAATGGTCGATAAACATAAGCAAACGTAAAACAGCACTTACGTTCTTCGCCCATAAAACAAAGTTGACACGGTGAAATCGTCCTGGAGTTTCGAAATTTGGGTTCTGGGTACCAAAATACATCGAATCAATACCCTGGGGTCCAGTGCACAGAACTTTTATTTATTTTGTGTGGTTGTGTAATAATAATAATACTGTATAAGGAGAAGGAATGAAGACGTACTAAAGGAAGCTAATGAAGGACGACAGATCATGAAGATAATAGGAAAAAAAAAAAAGAAACAGCATGCTTGGACATCTTATTCGGCACTCCGATTGGATCACCATGTTGATAGGGGAAAAGGCAGAAGAAAAACCAGGAAGTGGAAGATCAAGGATAGAAAAATTTATAAGTTTTACGTCCCACAGTTATGCCTGGTAGGTTAAAGGAGCTAGTGATGTTGTGAAAAGAAGGAAATGCTGGAATGCAGAAAGTGGAAGGAAACGGGAGAACCCCGAGAAACCCCCCACACATGGTGTTTGTCCTCCACAAAGTTCACTTGGTGCGAGCTGAGATCGAACTAAGGACGCCATACATTAGAGGTGAACGCTCTACCACTGACCCACCGCGGCCCGACCAGGGATAGATGCAGTTACGAAGAAGAGACCTTATCCAATTATAAAACAGCTCTCCCAGGGGAGAGAAAAGTTTTAAAATTTCCTTCTTGCGAATCAACCTATGATTGAAGTGAGAAAGATTATTATTATTATTATTATTATTATTATTATTATTATTATTATTATTATTATTATTATTATTATTATTATTATTATTATTATTATATAGAGAATGTACTTCTGGGTTTCCTCCTTAAAAAATACACACACTATTTCCAATTATGGTTATCCTACTTTTTACAAATTTGTCTTTTTTTTCCTCGGTCTTTCATTCCCATCATGCGATGGGTGGGCCATAGAAGGTGACGCCTTTTCTGTGGCCAGAGTGATCAAATTTGTCTAATTCAATATTGGTTTAAATAGTATTAGTTTTCAAGCTACATATATGAGTTCTTTGACTAACTGAATAGTGCACGCCCCTTCTGGCTCACTCGCCACTATTTAACATTAAATTTCAGATGCCTCGATATACTTGCATAAGTTTATTATTTCTAAAATAAACATTACGTAAAAGGTTATTCAAATTGATAACAAGTTTTTCTGACATTTGTATATTACGCATATCTTTCTTAATTTGCATTACTCACATTACCCCAGAGAACGAACAAATTTTAGAGTTCTGGTTTTTGAACTTCTCTTACAATAATAAGCAAATATGCGAGGAACAAATTTACCATTATTGACGATGCGGAGGGGAGGAGATTTTCTGGACTAGGAAGGAATGTGTGCGGGTGCAGAGCAGAGGTCTGCACGGGCCGGAATTTTCAGCCCGGGCCCGGCCCGTGAATTTACAATGTGAGGACCGACCCGAGTCCAAAATATGTCTTAGCATTTAGGCCCTAGCCCGGACTGAGCTCTGTGATAATCAAATGAGCCCGAAATAAGCCCGAATTGCAGAAACTTAATTATTAATGCAAAATTGTATTTTTATTTACAGCAATTCGAGGTTTGATTTTGCAGTTGTGTTTTAAAAGTCCTCCAGAAAGAACGGTGCAATTTGTATCGTTTTACACTAGATTTACAAAGTTAGGCCCGAAAAAGTCCGAGAAATATGGTTGTATATTTAAAAATTCACAGCCCGAACCCAGGGGCGTCATTCAGGAGGACAGGGAGAGGCATTTGCCCCCCTCCCGAGTTTGAGATTTATATAATTTTATCAATAGCATAGTAGTAAATCAGTGAAAAACGCGAAATTTTACATATATCAAGGGGTCTTGGCCCCCCAAGCCAAATCTGAAATGACGCTACTGCCCGAACCCCTCCCGGGCCCGAAGTGATACATTCTTTGTAGGCCCGAGCACGTGCAGACCTCTAGTGCAGAGGCGTTTCAAGTGGTGGGCGACTGCCCACGGCCTTGCATGTTGAGGGACCTCGCAAAGACCAACGAGCCTAAATCGATTTAGCACTCACTTTTGTCGATGCAACAATAGAAACAAATATGAATTCGGACTTAATTACAGAAAAACAATACGCTTCAAGCTAACTTTTCATCTATTCGTATATATTAGATCGCTAGCATACGCGACAGGCGGCGAGTTTATTTTAAAATTGCAATAATGAATGTGTATAAGTCTTTATCGTTGAGATGAATTGTTTTCGATAAATTTTATTATAATTAGCAATTTTTAAAAAAGGGGGCAGGAAGGACTCGTAAACCTTATTCGCCTTCTGTGCAGATGGTATGGTAAAAATCAATACTGGATAATGAAAGTGTAAGTGTAAAGGCTAATATGGAACAGAGAAACAAAAGAGAACTTCTTCAGAAGGGAATTGGGAGGGGAGGGGATGAGAGTACAATGCTGTGACACTTAAAATGCGTTTTGATTTGTATACTTCAACAAACTTTTCTTATTATATTACTCAATTTCTAGTTTCTTACTCCGATTATTCAAAGTATTCAAATGTTCTCGGAGGGAGTGACCGCCCCTCCCTTTAATCCGTCCGTGGTGTCATTCAGTTTGGCTTTTCGCTACTAATTCAAAGTGCTTTCCGAAACAAGTTGTCTTCTTGTGACAGCAGGGGGTGGAAGAAACAAACAAACCGTGAAAGGAAGAAAGAAGAGGTTTTGGGCTCTTCCAGTCCAGACCATTCTAACCACTGAGAAGTGAGAATCACAACGTGACTTTTCTGGTAAGAGCGTCCTTTTAAAAGCAGCTAACAAGCAAACAGATGGTCAGCCCTCTCCCCTCTGCAGCATACTTTTTATTCTCTGTTGCCAAACTTACTGAAGAATATATTGCAATTAATCTAACGCATGTAACGTAAATTGGAGACCGTGGTTGGATTTATATGGGTCTTGTGTATTTGTATTAAAAATTTCAAGTTATTACCTGCAATACTTTGTTAGAAATTACCATATTAAATTTTACATGTTATCAAATGGAGAGTTAGAAACCTAAGCGGAGATGGTAGAAGATCCCCTTAATATTTTAACGAGTACGGCGAATTATGTCCAACCGTTAGCTCACACGATAACGAAAGCTATTTTTATTTTATTTATTTATTTGCAGTAGGTAACTCGAGTGATTTTCTCAGCCAAATTAGGTAAGTCAAGCCGTTAACGGATAACGGTGACTTTAACAGTACCTATCCATAGGAGGTCTAACCTATTTCAGTGGTGCCCACCCCTTCATGTCCATGACGCACCCCCCCTCAATTGCCTATCCGTATGTGTTCTTCCATGAAAAAAAATCTTTTCGATTAATTTTTACACCCTCTCAAACATATTTATATAGATTTTTAACCCCCCCCCAAATATTTCAATGACGCAGTTTGCGTCATAACCCCCCTTGTGGGCACCCCTGCCTATTTTCTACTATTAAGGTTGGTTTAAAGGGACAAGTTTAAAAAAAAAAAGAAACTTCATGATCTATCGAAGGCAATAATCCATGCCGATTTTTCATTTAGAATTTTCTTCATTGTTGAAATGGTTTGATTGTTGAAATGGATATTCAAACCTTTAACAATGGAACTGTTTCAACAACGAAGAAAATTATAAATAAAAAATCGGCACGGATTGTTCCCTTTAATAGGTTATGAAGTTTTTTCTCTAAAAATTTAAAGTCTCTAAGATGAAATTTGTACGAGAACTTGTAAATTTTCGTGAAAGGTAAAAAAAAAAAAAAAAAAAAAAAAGGATAGATACGAAGACTGTAATGACATATCGGCAAAACATGTCACTTTACACTAACCTTAAAACAAAGGTGGTAGTAAAAGTTACACATCCGCTGTTAGATCGCAGCAAACATGGTCCAGATA